>NC_056446.1:44625277-44632777 GCF_018296145.1 Oncorhynchus tshawytscha | reverse complement strand
CTCCAACTATCTCCACCCCCCTCTCTCTCTCTCTCTCCACCCCCTCTCTCTCTCTCTCTCCACCCCTCTCTCTCTCCAACTATCTCCACCCCCTCTCTCTCTCTCTCTCCACCCCCTCTCTCTCTCTCTCCACCCCCTCTCTCTCTCTCTCTCTCCAACTATCTCGACCCCTCTCTCTCTCTCTCTCTCCAACTATCTCAACCCCTCTCTCTCTCCAACTATCTCAACCCCTCTCTCTCTTGCCTTATTTTTCCTTCATCCCATCTCCCCTCTCCATAGTAAAATCAATTAGTGTTCTTGCTAGCTGAATTATCAGGTTTATAATGTGTGTATGTATGAGTGTGTGTGAGCGCGCCAGCTGAATTATCAGGTTTATAATGTGTGTATGTATGAGTGTGTGTGAGCGCGCCAGCTGAATTATCAGGTTTATAATGTGTGTATGTATGAGTGTGTGTGAGCGCGCCAGCTGAGTGGCTGGATTAAGAGCTATTGATATAATGACATCTCACTGAGTGCTCTCGTTTCACACACACACACACACACACACACACACACACACACACACACACACACACACACACACACACACACACACACACACACACACAGAGATGATGTTTCTCAGTGCCTGGTGTGTAAGCATTGAGCCAGTGTGTTTCTGTTGACTGCTCAACATGGAGGGTAATACACAGACACATCTACACAATGAAACAGTAGCAGTTTGGGTAATACACAGACACATCTACACAATGAAACAGTAGCAGTTTGGGTAATACACAGACACATCTACACAATGAAACAGTAGCAGTTTGGGTAATACACAGACACATCTACACAATGAAACAGTAGCAGTTTGGGTAATACACAGACACATCTACACAATGAATCCACCCCAGCATCAGTAGCAGTTTGGGTAATACACAGACACATCTACACAATGAATCCACCCCCAGCATCAGTAGCAGTTTGGGTAATACACAGACACATCTACACAATGAATCCACCCCAGTAACAGTAGCAGTTTGGGTAATACACAGACACATCTACACAATGAATCCACCCCCAGTAACAGTAGCAGTTTGGGTAATACACAGACACATCTACACAATGAAACAGTAGCAGTTTGGGTAATACACAGACACATCTACACAATGAATCCACCCCCAGCATCAGTAGCAGTTTGGGTAATACACAGACACATCTACACAATGAATCCACCCCCAGTAACAGTAGCAGTTTGGGTAATACACAGACACATCTACACAATGAATCCACCCCCAGTATCAGTAGCAGTTTGACTGTGGTTAACCAGTTACATCCTCACTGTATATGCACTACCAGTAAATAAATGTATGTTCATGCACACAGTACCAGTCAAACGTTTTAGGACTCATCTACTCCAGGGCTTTCCTTTAGTTTTACTATTTTCTACATTGTAGAATAATAAATAAAATTATAATAAATAAAATTTGATTTGAAGACATCAACACATATGGAATCATGTAGTAACCAAAAAAGTGTTAAACAACTCTAAATATATTTGATATTTTATATACTTTAAAGTAGCCACCCTTTGCCTTGTTGACAGCTTTGCACTCTCGGCATTCTCTCAACCAGCTTCATGAGGTAGTCACCTGGAATGCATTTCAATTAACAGGTGTCCCTTGTTAAACTTACATTTGTGGAATTTCTTTCCTTCTAAATGCATTTGAGCCAATCTGCTGCAAAGGATAAGTTCATTAGAGTTTCCAGCCTCAGAAACCGCAGCCCAAACAAAAGCTTCACAGAGTTCAAGTAACAGACGCATCTCAACATCAACTGTTCAGAGGAGACTGTGTGAATCCGGCCTTCATGGTTGAATGGCTGCAAAGAAACCACGACTAAAGGACACCAATAATAAGAAGAGACTTGCTTGGTCCAAGAAACACGAGCATTGGAAATTAGACCGGTGGAAATCTGTCCTTTGGTCCGATGAGACATTTTAGATTTTTGGTTCCAACCTCCGTGTCTTTGTGAGACGCGGAGTAGGTGAATGGATGATCTCTGCAAGTGTGGTTCCCACTGTGAAGCATGGAGGAGGAGGTGTGATGGTGATTTGCTGGTGACACTGTCAGTGATTTATTTAGAATTCAAGGCACACTTAACCAGCATGGTTACCACAGCATTCTGCAGTGATACACCATCCCATCTGGTTTGCGCTCAGTGGGACTATCATTTGTTTTCAACAGGACAATGACCCAAAACAGGACAATGACACCTCCAGGTTGTGTAAGGGCTATTTGACCAAGAAGGAGAGTGATGGAGTGCTGCATCAGATGACCTGGCCTCCACAATGACCCAACCTCAACCCAATTGAGATGGTTTGGGATGAGTTGGACCACAGTGAAGGAAAAGAAGCCAACAATTGCTCAGCATATGTGGGAACTCATTTAAAACTGTTGGAAAAGCATTGCAGGTGAAGCTGGTTGAGAGAATGCAAAGCGTGTGCAAAGCTGTCATCAAGGCAAATGGTGCTTACTTTGAAGAATCTAGAAAATATAAAATACATAGATTTGTTTAACACTTTTTTGGTTACTACATGATTCCATATGTGTTATTTCATAGTGTTGATGTCTTCATTATTATTCTACAATGTAGAAAATAGTAAAAATAAAGAAAAAACCTGGAATGAGTAGACGTGTCCAAACTGTTGACTGGTACTGTCAAGAGATAGATGGAGAGAGAGACATAGAGAGAGTGAAGGAGACCTAGATAGTGGAAGGTTAAGCAGGGGGGGTGGAATGGGAGGAAGAGGAATGGAGAGGTAGAAAGAGAGAGAGTGATCTCCTCTCACAGGTATTGAATAATGCAGAGGCCTGCAGAGACAGAGAGACTGAAAACAGCCAATCTGTCATGCAACAGGTCAGGGGTCACTGCAGTGACGTGGCCAATCAGCTTTAATTTATACTGCTAGGCTCTGCCCATCCTGACTAAATGAGTACAGAATCCTGAGACATCAGGTCTTCACTGGAGGAGAGGAGGGAAGGAAGAGAGGAGAGGTGGGAGGAGAGAGGATGAGAGGGAGGAGGAAGGAGGAGAGGAAGAGGGGAGGAAGAGGGGAGGAAGAGGGGAGGAGGAGAGGTGGGAGGAGGAAGGAGGAGAGGAAGAGGGGAGGAGGAGAGGTGAGGAGAGAGGAGAGGTGGGAGGAAAGGTGAGGAGAGAGGGAGAGAGGAGAGGTGGGAGGAGGAGGGAGGAGGAAGGAGGAGAGGAAGAGGGGAGGAGGAGAGGTGAGGAGAGAGGGAGGTGGAGAGTGGAGAGGGAGGAGGAGAGGTGAGGAGATGAGGAGGAGAGGTGAGGAGAGAGGGGGAGGAGAGAGGAGAGAGTGTGGCGAAATGGAGAAGGAGAGGAAAGGGAGGAGGAGAGGGAGGAGGAAGGAGGAGAGGAGGAGAGGTGAGGAGAGGGAGGAGGAGAGAGTGTGGCGAAATGGAGGAGAAGAAGAGATGGGAAGCTTGGAGAGAGAGGGAGAGAGGAGGAAGGAAGGAAGGAGGGAGAAAGAAGAAAGAGAGGAGAGGGGTGGAGAGGAGGAGGAGAGAGGGAGGAAGGAGGAAGAGGAGGAGAGGAGGGAGGAGGAAAGAGGAAGAGGAGGAGAGGAGGGAGGAGGAGGAAGGAGAGGAGGAGAGGAGGGAGGGAGGTGAGAGGAGAATTTGGAGAGAGAATTGTCAAAGGGACATGGAAAGACAATAAGGGGGTGAGAAAAGAGAGAATGGGTCACTCCCCTCCCCCCCTTCTCACCCCGTCGCTCTCACTCCTCCTCTCCCTCCTCCTCTCCCCCCTCTCCCTCCTCCTCTCCCTCCTCCTCTTCCCCAGTCGCTCTCCCTCCTCCTCTCACCCAGTCGCTCTCCCTCCTCCTCTCCCCCGTCGCTCTCCCTCCTCCTCTCCCCGTCGCTCTCCCTCCTCCTCTCACCCAGTCGCTCTCCCTCCTCCTCTCACCCAGTCGCTCTCCCTCCTCCTCTCACCCAGTCGCTCTCCCTCCTCCTCTCCCCCGTCGCTCTCCTCCTCCTCTCCCCCCGTCGCTCTCCCCTCCTCTCACCCAGTCGCTCTCCCTCCTCCTCTCACCCAGTCGCTCTCCCTCCTCCTCTCCCCCGTCGCTCTCCCTCCTCCTCTCCCCGTCGCTCTCCCTCCTCCTCTCCCCCAGTCGCTCTCCCTCCTCCTCTCCCCAGTAGCTCTCCCTCCTCCTCTCCCCAGTCGCTCTCCCTCCTCCTCTCCGCCAGTCGCTCTCCCTCCTCCTCTCCCCCGTCGCTCTCCCTCCTCCTCTCACCCAGTCGCTCTCCCTCCTCCTCTCCCCAGTGGCTCTCCCTCCTCCTCTCCCCCAGTCGCTCTCCCTCCTCCTCTCCCCCAGTCGCTCTCCCTCCTCCTCTCCCCCAGTAGCTCTCCCTCCTCCTCTCCCCAGTCGCTCTCCCTCCTCCTCTCCGCCAGTCGCTCTCCCTCCTCCTCTCACCCCGTCGCTCTCCCTCCTCCTCTCACCCTGTCGCTCTCCCTGCCCCTCTCCGCCAGTCGCTCTCCCTCCTCCTCTCACCCCGTCGCTCTCCCTCCTCCTCTCCCCCAGTAGCTCTCCCTCCTCCTCTCCCCAGTCGCTCTCCCTCCTCCTCTCCCCAGTCGCTCTCCCTCCTCCTCTCCGCCAGTCGCTCTCCCTCCTCCTCTCACCCCGTCGCTCTCCCTCCCTCTCCCTCCTCTTCTCCCCCAGTCGCTCTCCCTCCTCCTCTCACCCTGTCGCTCTCCCTCCTCCTCTCACCCTGTCGCTCTCCCTCCTCTTCTCCCCAGTCGCTCTCCCTCCTCTTCTCCCCCAGTCGCTCTCCCTCCTCCTCTCACCCTGTCGCTCTCCCTCCTCTCCCTCCTCTTCTCCCCCCGTCGCTCTCCCTCCTCCTCTCCCCCCGTCGCTCTCCCTCCTCCTCTCCCCCAGACGCTCTCCCTCCTCCTCTCACCCTGTCGCTCTCCCTCCTCCTCTCACCCCTGTCGCTCTCCCTCCTCTCCCTCCTCTTCTCCCCCGTCGCTCTCCCTCCTCCTCTCCCCCAGTCGCTCTCCCTCCTCCTCTTCCCCAGTCGCTCTCCCTCCCTCCTCTCACCCAGTCGCTCTCCCTCCTCCTCTCCCCCGTCGCTCTCCCTCCTCCTCTCCCCCGTCGCTCTCCCTCCTCCTCTCACCCAGTCGCTCTCCCTCCTCCTCTCACCCAGTCGCTCTCCCTCCTCCTCTCACCCAGTCGCTCTCCCTCCTCCTCTCCCCGTCGCTCTCCCTCCTCCTCTCCCCGTCGCTCTCCCTCCTCTCACCCAGTCGCTCTCCCTCCTCCTCTCACCCAGTCGCTCTCCCTCCTCCTCTCCCCCGTCGCTCTCCCTCCTCCTCTCCCCCGTCGCTCTCCCTCCTCCTCTCTCCCCCAGTCGCTCTCCCTCCTCCTCTCCCCCAGTAGCTCTCCCTCCTCCTCTCCCCAGTCGCTCTCCCTCCTCCTCTCCGCCAGTCGCTCTCCCTCCTCCTCTCCCCCGTCGCTCTCCCCTCCTCCTCTCACCCAGTCGCTCTCCCTCCTCCTCTCCCCCAGTGGCTCTCCCTCCTCCTCTCCCCAGTCGCTCTCCCTCCTCCTCTCCCCCAGTCGCTCTCCCTCCTCCTCTCCCCAGTAGCTCTCCCTCCTCCTCTCCCCAGTCGCTCTCCCTCCTCCTCTCCGCCAGTCGCTCTCCCTCCTCCTCTCACCCCGTCGCTCTCCCTCCTCCTCTCACCCTGTCGCTCTCCCTGCCCCTCTCCGCCAGTCGCTCTCCCTCCTCCTCTCACCCCGTCGCTCTCCCTCCTCCTCTCCCCCAGTAGCTCTCCCTCCTCCTCTCCCCCAGTCGCTCTCCCTCCTCCTCTCTCCCCAGTCGCTCTCCCTCCTCCTCTCCGCCAGTCGCTCTCCCTCCTCCTCTCACCCCGTCGCTCTCCCTCCTCTCCCTCCTCTTCTCCCCCAGTCGCTCTCCCTCCTCCTCTCACCCTGTCGCTCTCCCTCCTCCTCTCACCCTGTCGCTCTCCCTCCTCTTCTCCCCCAGTCGCTCTCCCTCCTCTTCTCCCCCAGTCGCTCTCCCTCCTCCTCTCACCCTGTCGCTCTCCCTCCTCTCCCTCCTCTTCTCCCCCGTCGCTCTCCCTCCTCCTCTCCCCCGTCGCTCTCCCTCCTCCTCTCCCCCAGACGCTCTCCCTCCTCCTCTCACCCTGTCGCTCTCCTCCTCCTCTCACCCTGTCGCTCTCCCTCCTCTCCCTCCTCTTCTCCCCCGTCGCTCTCCCTCCTCCTCTCCCCCAGTCGCTCTCCCTCCTCCTCTCACCCCGTCGCTCTCCCTCCTCCTCTCACCCAGTCGCTCTCCCTCCTCCTCTCACCCTGTCGCTCTCCCTCCTCCTCTCACCCTGTCGCTCTCCCTCCTCCTCTCACCCAGTCGCTCTCCCTCCTCTTCTCCCCCAGTCGCTCTCCCTCCTCTTCTCCCCCAGTCGCTCTCCCTCCTCCTCTCCCCCGTCGCTCTCCCTCCTCCTCTCCCCCCGTCGCTCTCCCTCCTCCTCTCCCCCAGTCGCTCTCCCTCCTCCTCTCACCCTGTCGCTCTCCCTCCTCCTCTCACCCTGTCGCTCTCCCTCCTCCTCTCACCCTGTCGCTCTCCCTCCTCTTCTCCCCCGTCGCTCTCCCTCCTCCTCTCCCCCCAGTCGCTCTCCCTCCTCCTCTCACCCTGTCGCTCTCCCTCCTCTCCCTCCTCTTCTCCCCAAGTCGCTCTCCCTCCTCC
Source organism: Oncorhynchus tshawytscha (assembly GCF_018296145.1). Taxonomy (NCBI): domain Eukaryota; kingdom Metazoa; phylum Chordata; class Actinopteri; order Salmoniformes; family Salmonidae; genus Oncorhynchus; species Oncorhynchus tshawytscha. The sequence continues at coordinate 44,626,025 of NC_056446.1, read as the reverse complement.
TCTCACCCTGTCGCTCTCCCTCCTCCTCTCACCCTGTCGCTCTCCCTCCTCCTCTCACCCAGTCGCTCTCCCTCCTCTTCTCCCCCAGTCGCTCTCCCTCCTCTTCTCCCCCAGTCGCTCTCCCTCCTCCTCTCACCCAGTCGCTCTCCCTCCTCCTCTCCCCCAGTCGCTCTCCCTCCTCCTCTCACCCCGTCGCTCTCCCTCCTCCTCTCACCCTGTCGCTCTCCCTCCTCCTCTCCCCCCGTCGCTCTCCCTCCTCCTCTCACCCTGTCGCTCTCCCTCCTCTCCCTCCTCTTCTCCCCCAGTCGCTCTCCCTCCTCCTCTCACCCTGTCGCTCTCCCTCCTCCTCTCACCCTGTCGCTCTCCCTCCTCCTCTCCCCAGTCGCTCTCCCTCCTCTTCTCCCCCAGTCGCTCTCCCTCCTCTTCTCCCCCAGTCGCTCTCCCTCCTCCTCTCCCCCAGTCGCTCTCCCTCCTCCTCTCACCCCGTCGCTCTCCCTCCTCCTCTCACCCCGTCGCTCTCCCTCCTCCTCTCCCCCTGTCGCTCTCCCTCCTCCTCTCCCCCGTCGCTCTCCCTCCTCCTCTCACCCAGTCGCTCTCCCTCCTCCTCTCACCCAGTCGCTCTCCCTCCTCCTCTCCCCCCGTCGCTCTCCCTCCTCCTCTCACCCCCCCCCTCTCACCCCCCTCCTCTCACCCCCTCGCTCTCCCAATCACCTCCTCACACCCCCTCCCCGTCTCTCTCCCGCTCGGT
>NC_056446.1:44590277-44622777 GCF_018296145.1 Oncorhynchus tshawytscha | reverse complement strand
ACCCCAGATGGGAACATAACAATGGACCCCAAGATGGGAACATAACAATGGATTCAATCTGAAATTAACTCAAGTCTTTATAAAACATTTTTATCCCAAACTGTATCAAACCCGAAAACAAAAGTTCAAAGAAAGACAGACAATTTCCTTAATAAGGCCAATTAGAAGTGAATCAGAGGAACGATTCCCTAGGTGAGCTGGTGATCTACAAAATGTGAAATCTACTGGTAATGATCGATTCCCAGAGGACTTCTCTACACAATTCCATCCCAAATTACTAAATCCTATGTTACTTACCCTCACAGCAGCTCTAGAGAAATATTAACTTCCCCATTCAGTAAGTTTGACTACAATCTCACCCTACTTAAAATATAAGGGATTCAATGTCATGCGGATTTGAATGTGTAATCCAAAAGTGGATTCAATCAGAGCCTACAGGTGTCATATGGAATAGGATGTCTTCAGGCTGATCATCATACCAGGAAATGGAACGTTCCAGAAGGGACAGTATCAATAGAAGCTGAAAAAGTGTTCCATAGGAACATATAGTTGGTGGCTGTTTAATTATTATTATTTTTTTTTAAGTTTAGTTTTGGTCCAGTATTTATTTCCTGGATTGAGCTATTGTATAAATCCCCTAAAGCAGCCAAATGAACAAATGGACAGATCTCTGAATTATTTCAGTTATCATGAAGGAACCAGACAGGGATGACCTTTGTCTATTTTTCTATAGCATCAATAATTACAACTCGTGGTTTTCTCCAGGGGCAAAGAGATTGGTGGAGATCAACATGTGAGGTCATCTCCAGGGGCATAGAGATTGGTGGAGATCAACATGTGAGGTCATCTCCAGGGGCATAGAGATTGGTGGAGATCAACATGTGATGTCATCTCCAGGGGCATAGAGATTGGTGGAGATCAACATGTGAGGTCATCTCCAGGGGCAAAGAGATTGGTGGAGATTAACATGTGAGGTCATCTCCAGGGGCATAGAGATTGGTGGAGATCAACATGTGAGGTCATCTCCAGGGGCATAGAGATTGGTGGAGATCAACATGTGAGGTCATCTCCAGGGGCATAGAGATTGGTGGAGATCAACATGTGAGGTCATCTCCAGGGGCAAAGAGATTGGTGGAGATCAACATGTGAGGTCATCTCCAGGGGCATAGAGATTGGTGGAGATCAACATGTGAGGTCATCTCCAGGGGCATAGAGATTGGTGGAGATCAACATGTGAGGTCATCTCCAGGGGCATAGAGATTGGTGGAGATCAACATGTGATGTCATTGTATGCAGATGACATTCCACTGTAGTTATCTGAACCAGAACATTCTCTGTTGTTTCTTTTGCAACTGTTGGACACATGGCACTTTACTAGGATTAAAGGTGACTTGGAAGAAAACTGAAATAATGCCCATTTCTAATTCTGACTTCTCAAGCTTGGAAAGTAGATTTCAGTGGAAATGGCACACATGGAGACGCACATGGAGACGCACATGGAGACGCACATGGAGACGCACATGGAGACGCACATGGAGACGCACATGGAGACGCACATGGAGACGCACATGGAGACGCACATGGAGACGCACATGGAGACGCACATGGAGACGCACATGGAGACGCACATGGAGACGCACATGGAGACGCACATGGAGACGCACATGAAATACCCTGGGCGACCGGCAGCATGGAGGAGGCATATAAAATCAACTACTCTCCGTTAATAGATAAGATTATTTCTGATGTTCAGAGATAGAGAACTCTCCCCATTTCTACGTTAGGTAGAGAACTCTCCCCATTTCTACGTTAGGTGGAGAGCTCTCCCCATTTCTACGTTAGGTGGAGAGCTCTCCCCATTTCTACGTTAGGTGGAGAGCTCTCCCCATTTCTACGTTAGGTGGAGAGCTCTCCCCATTTCTACGTTAGGTGGAGAGCTCTCCCCATTTCTACGTTAGGTGGAGAGCTCTCCCCATTTCTACGTTAGGTGGAGAGCTCTCCCCATTTCTACGTTAGGTGGAGAGCTCTCCCCATTTCTACGTTAGGTAGAGAACTCTCCCTATTTCTACGTTAGATAGAGAACTCTCCCCATTTCTACGTTAGATAGAGAACTCTCCCCATTTCTACGTTAGAGAACTCTCCCCATTTCTACGTTAGAGAACTCTCCCTATTTCTACGTTAGAGAACTCTCCCTATTTCTACGTTAGAGAACTCTCCCCATTTCTACGTTAGAGAACTCTCCCCATTTCTACGTTAGGTAGAGAACTCTCCCCATTTCTACGTTAGAGAACTCTCCCCATTTCTACGTTAGGTAGAGAACTCTCCCCATTTCTACGTTAGGTAGAGAACTCTCCCCATTTCTACGTTAGAGAACTCTCCCCATTTCTACGTTAGGTAGAGAACTCTCCCCATTTCTACGTTAGAGAACTCTCCCCATTTCTCTCCCCAATTTGTAAAGACTGAGTCAAATGTAATGTTGTACACGTCCCTTTGTTAAGCAGGAGATGTTTGTCTACCACTCGTGAAGATGTTTAAGTGAAGGCAAGTCCATAATACAACAGACAGAAGACTATCACTGTACTTGGAGCATTATTAAAGTTATACATGTAATACGGTATGATTTAAACTATATTCACTACTGGGGTTAAAAGAAGAAGAAGAAAACAGACCAATCCAATGATTGCCAATTTACATATGTTCATATCGCTAGGCAACCCCGCGTTACCTCCAGCATTTCATAACAGTACCTTCAAGCCCTGGTTCCAAAATGGCATCAAGAATGTCGGACACATGTATTAGAATGACTCTCTCCAGTCATTCAATCAATAACAAGACACATGTGGGTTCTCCAATACCATTTCCTTCAAATTATTACAACACAGAAATCTTATTAAATCACTTCAAAAGAATGTGGATGAACCTAAAAGCCTCTAGCATAGAAAAAAAAATACAAAAATAATTATGCTGATTGCCAAGTTATATTAAAGTTATATTGATTTAAAACTCTACCTGATGGTTCAGAACCTAGAAGGAAAAAAATGGGAAACAGAACTAAAAAATTATAAACTGTTGAGAACTATTTTGGTTAGAGATACGTGAAAATGTTGAAACCTGCTCCTATAACCTATGACATACACTACTGCAATTCAAGATAAGCCATAGGATTTACTCCTGGCAGAATGCAGGTCACGCACCCCAGGAAATGTCTCATCTCTGTTAGGAGATGCACAAAGTACCAAGGAATCCTAACACACAATGAGACCGACTGGCTCAAATCGGTCTTTTGTAGTAAAATTAGAAAGGGAGTTTTTTTTTTACATTGGAAACTCTGAACTACAAAATGGTAGATCAGACACTACATGGTAGATCAGACACTACATGGTAGATCAATCAATACATGGTAGATCAGACACTACATGGTATAACAGACACTACATGGTATAACAGACACTACATGGTAGATCAGACACTACATGGTATAACAGACACTACATGGTAGATCAGACACTACATGGTAGATCAGACACTACATGGTAGATCAGACACTACATGGTAGATCAGACACTACATGGTATATCAGACACTACATGGTAGATCAGACACTACATGGTAGATCAGACACTACATGGTAGATCAGGCACTACATGGTAGATCAGGCACTACATGGTAGATCAGACACTACATGGTAGATCAGACACTACATGGTAGATCAGACACTACATGGTAGATCAGACACTACATGGTATATCAGACACTACATGGTAGATCAATCAATACATGGTAGATCAGACACTACATGGTAGATCAGACACTACATGGTAGATCAGACACTACATGGTAGATCAGACACTACATGGTAGATCAGACACTACATGGTAGATCAGACACTACAGTTGAGGAACAATGGGAAAGTAATTCTGCTTTGAAAGTTAATAAACTTGTAAACACACTTTTGTTCACATCGTTCACACCCTCTGAAGCTTTAGCCCCACCCATTCACCCTCTGAAGCTTTAGCCCCACCCATTCAGCATCGTTCACACCCCCCTAAGCTTTAGCCCCACCCATTCAGCATCGTTCACACCCCCTAAGCTTTAGCCCCACCCATTCAGCATCGTTCACACCCTCTGAAGCTTTAGCCCCACCCATTCAGCATCGTTCACACCCCCTAAGCTTCAGCCCCACCCATTCAGCATCGTTCACACCCCCTAAGCTTTAGCCCCACCCATTCAGCATCGTTCACACCCTCTGAAGCTTTAGCCCCACCCATTCAGCATCGTTCACAACCTCTGAAGCTTTAGCCCCACCCATTCAGCATCGTTCACACCCTCTGAAGCTTTAGCCCCACCCATTCAGCATCGTTCACACCCCCTAAGCTTCAGCCCCACCCATTCAGCATCGTTCACACCCCCTAAGCTTTAGCCCCACCCATTCAGCATCGTTCACACCCCCTAAGCTTTAGCCCCACCCATTCAGCATCGTTCACACCCCCTAAGCTTTAGCCCCACCCATTCAGCATCGTTCACACCCCCTAAGCTTTAGCCCCACCCATTCAGCATCGTTCACACCCTCTGAAGCTTTAGCCCCACCCATTCAGCATCGTTCACACCCCTAAGCTTCAGCCCCACCCATTCAGCATCGTTCACACCCCCTAAGCTTTAGCCCCACCCATTCAGCATCGTTCACACCCCTAAGCTTTAGCCCCACCCATTCAGCATCGTTCACACCCCCCTAAGCTTTAGCCCCACCCATTCAGCATCGTTCACACCCCCTAAGCTTTAGCCCCACCCATTCAGCATCGTTCACACCCCTAAGCTTTAGCCCCACCCATTCAGCATCGTTCACACCCTCTGAAGCTTTAGCCCCACCCATTCAGCATCGTTCACACCCCCTAAGCTTTAGCCCCACCCATTCAGCATCGTTCACACCCCCTAAGCTTTAGTCCCACCCATTCAGCATCGTTCACACCCTCTGAAGCTTTAGCCCCACCCATTCAGCATCGTTCACACCCCCTAAGCTTTAGCCCCACCCATTCAGCATCGTTCACACCCTCTGAAGCTTTAGCCCCACCCATTCAGCATCGTTCACACCCTCTGAAGCTTTAGCCCCACCCATTCAGCATCGTTCACACCCTCTGAAGCTTTAGCTCCACCCATTCAGCATCGTTCACACCCCCCTAAGCTTCAGCCCCACCGAGGGTTCTGTACTAACAACAGCTGTCAAACACCCAAGCTAACAGGCTAGCTACTTCCAGACGTAATGAGAGAACAGCTCACTGAACATTACTTTCAGAGCGCACACTGGACGAGGAGTAGGTTGATCCGATCACATGCGCAGATAAAATGGATCCGAGCGTTCTGACCTCACGACGACAGTCAAGCACCCAAGCTGCTTCCAGACACATACGAGACAACACCTCACTCTCCCGAGCAGAGCTGGTTAGGCTGTTTTCATGTTAACCAGAGCGTTGGTGACGAACTGTGCTGCTGGCAACATTTTAATTACGCTTTGTTGCCGACGCTTACTGACACCGGACATATTCACTAATACCATCTATGATGGTCTGATACAGTGAAACAGCATCACTAATACCATCTATGATGGTCTGATACAGTGAAACAGCATCACTAATACCATCTATGATGGTCTAACAGTGAAACAGCATCACTAATACCATCTATGACGGTTTAACAGTGAAACAGCATCACTAATACCATCTATGATGGTCTAACAGTGAAACAGCATCACTAATACCATCTATGATGGTCTGATACAGTGAAACAGCATCACTAATACATCTATGATGGTCTGATACAGTGAAACAGCATCACTAATACATCTATGATGGTCTGATACAGTGAAACAGCATCACTAATACCATCTATGATGGTTTAACAGTGAAACAGCATCACTAATACCATCTATGATGGTCTGATACAGTGAAACAGCATCACTAATACATCTATGATGGTTTGATACAGTGAAACAGCAGCAGGGTAATGACTTTACGTTCTGCTCACTACTTTATAAAACACATTTGTTGAAGAGAAGTTACAAAATGCTCACTGATTATAATGAGGTTTATGGTATTTTAGGCCCTTCGCACCCTGAGAGAGATGAGGACAGACCCTCCTCTCCCTCAGACAGACAGGACCCTGAGAGAGATGAGGACAGACTCTCCTCTCCCTCAGACAGACATGACCCTGAGAGAGATGAGGACAGACTCTCCTCTCCCTCAGACAGACATGACCCTGAGAGAGATGAGGACAGACTCTCCCTCAGACAGACAGGACCCTGAGAGAGATGAGGACAGACTCTCCCTCAGACAGACAGGACCCTGAGAGATGAGGACAGACTCTCCCTCAGACAGACAGGACCCTGAGAGATGAGGACAGACTCTCCCTCAGACAGACAGGACCCTGAGAGAGATGAGGACAGACTCTCCTCTCCCTCAGACAGACAGGACCCTGAGAGAGATGAGGACAGACTCTCCTCTCCCTCAGACAGACAGGACACAGAGAGAGATGAGGACAGACTCTCCTCTCCCTCAGACAGACAGGACCCTGAGAGAGATGAGGACAGACTCTCCTCTCCCTCAGACAGACAGGAAGTCACAAAATCTCACTGTCCCTCCCTGCCCGAATGTCAAGATTTGAATTGGACTCATTAATACTCAACATCTGGGGTCTGTGTGTTTGTGTGTGTGTGCGGGAGGGTTGTGTGGTGCGTTCGTACATGCGTGCTTCTGTGTGCGTGTAGTTTATGGTATTTTAGTGTGTGTGTGTGTGTGTGTGTGTGTGTGTGTGTGTGTGTGTGTGTGTGTGTGTAGTTTATGGTATTTTAGTGTGTGTGTGGTTTATGGTATTTTAGTGTGTGTGTGTGTGTGTGTGTGTGTGTGCACGTGGTTTACGGTATTTTAGTGTGTGTGTGTGTGCGCGTGGTTTATGCTATTTTAGTGTGTGTGTGTGTGTGTGTGTGTGGCATGCCCAGCCGGAGCGACAATGGCAGAGCTGTACTGATTAGTTCGGGGACTGGGGGCAGAGGGGAAAACTCCAAAACTCATCTTTCCTCTCCCTCCCTCGTCATCTGTCTCTCCCTATAACCATCCTCATCCCCCCCAAGAAGAGGGGCATCAGAAGGATGCCTTTCTCTCACTGCCTCTCAAACCCCCTCTCCCCCAGCCCGGTCCCCATGCTCCTGCCTCCCCGGCAATAATTACAACAGGAAGCTCATAAGGGAATGGGACAGCGCTCTACATTTCTGTAGGAAGATGGAACAAACACCCAGGGAAAAGAGACTCCCCATGTCAGACAGCAGGAGGATAACACCCAGGGAAAAGAGACTCCCCATGTCAGACAGCAGGAGGATAACACCCAGGGAAAAAGAGACTCCCCATGTCAGACAGACAGCAGGAGGATAACACCCAGGGAAAAGAGACTCCCCATGTCAGACAGACAGCAGGAGGATAACACCCAGGGAAAAAGAGACTCCCCATGTCAGACAGACAGCAGGAGGATAACACCCAGGGAAAAAGAGACTCCCCAAGTCAGACTGCAGGAGGAGAGCAGTCTATATGAAAGCGGTTCACACTCAGTGTTGTTTTCACAAACATTCATGAAGACATTTTGTAGATCTAGGTCTGACTGTATGTGCTCTTTACAGTGGGCCTAACGTCAGGAGTGTTCCCAATCAGTAAACCAGCGCAAGCTCACACCTGTCTAGACAGAAACAGACCAGTCGCCCACGGCGATGCCGCCTGTTTGTTTGTGTCAGGGCTGACCCCATTTAGTCGACTGATCGATTGTTTGGTTGCTAGGCTGTTGGTCGACAGAGATAGTTTTTGTTGGACGGTCACAAATATATATTCTTTTGTTCATGGCATAACGAGGCGCCTGTCTGATTGGCGCCTGTCTCAGTGGACTCATCCATTAAGCAGGTCCATACCGAACGAAGACAGGCATCGGCTGGAACACCAAGCAATTTGATGAAATAAGTTCAATTGCATTCGTTTTCCGGCTTTTGGCCGTTAAAAGATAGAAAAGCCGATGAATACAATTGTGAATGATTTCATAAAGACGTCTATATACCATTGAAACCAGTAGTCTATTTCATAAAGACGTCTATATACCATTGAAACCAGTAGTCTATTTCATAAAGACGTCTATATACCATTGAAACCAGTAGTCTATTTCATAAAGACGTCTATATACCATTGAAACCAGTAGTCTATTTCATAAAGACGTCTATATACCATTGAAACCAGTAGTCTATTTCATAAAGACGTCTATATACCATTGAAACCAGTAGTCTATTTCATAAAGACGTCTATATACCATTGAAACCAGTAGTCTATTTCATAAAGACGTCTATATACCATTGAAACCAGTAGTCTATTTCATAAAGACGTCTATATACCATTGAAACCAGTAGTCTATTTCATAAAGACGTCTATATACCATTGAAACCAGTAGTCTATTTCATAAAGACGTCTATATACCATTGAAACCAGTAGTCTATTTCATAAAGACGTCTATATACCATTGAAACCAGTAGTCTATTTCATAAAGACGTCTATATACCATTGAAACCAGTAGTCTATTTCATAAAGACGTCTATATACCATTGAAACCAGTAGTCTATTTCATAAAGACGTCTATATACCATTGAAACCAGTAGTCTATTTCATAAAGACGTCTATATACCATTGAAACCAGTAGTCTATTTCATAAAGACGTCTATATACCATTGAAACCAGTAGTCTATTTCATAAAGACGTCTATATACCATTGAAACCAGTAGTCTATTTCATAAAGACGTCTATATACCATTGAAACCAGTAGTCTATTTCATAAAGACGTCTATATACCATTGAAACCAGTAGTCTATTTCATAAAGACGTCTATATACCATTGAAACCAGTAGTCTATTTCATAAAGACGTCTATATACCATTGAAACCAGTAGTCTATTTCATAAAGACGTCTATATACCATTGAAACCAGTAGTCTATTTCATAAAGACGTCTATATACCATTGAAACCAGTAGTCTATTTCATAAAGACGTCTATATACCATTGAAACCAGTAGTCTATTTCATAAAGACGTCTATATACCATTAAAACCAGTAGTCTATTTCATAAAGACGTCTATATACCATTAAAACCAGTAGTCTATTTCACTCATGTTCTATTGGTTATCAACTTTCTTTCATTGTTCGGAAGACAAATGCACATTCGCTCATAGCCTACTGTCTTGTGCGCATTGCTGTGCTTATAACGTGAATAAATAATAGTTTATCGACATTTTAAGCTAACGTTCTGATCTGTTACATCAGTCTCATTGCTTTTGTATGTAACCTAAGCCTACTGGTCGTAATTTGGGCTCGCCGTCCCACAACTGTCCCAGAGTCAGTTTGGGCTATTTCTTTATCCACAAGCTGACCAATAGAATAGGTCAGCGTTTCTACTACGGGGGATGGTAGATTGACATCATGGACTCATCGGCAGTGAGTCCATAAGGCTAGGGGAAGATAAGCTTTCCTTTAGTAAATTGAATTAAATTGCCAAAAATTAATTACGCCTAATTAACCTACTCCTGTCTATATAAATAGTCATTCAACATAGGCTAGAAAAGCATGATTTGGCCACACTAGCCTTTAAAAATAAAGTTGTGTATTGTTTTAAAGGGCATTTCCTGCCATTGAAAGGAAACGCAGCAACACGAGATGATTGTTGAGTTGGGACTGTCTGTGAAATGTAGAGGTGTCCAGCCAGGCCTGTGGGCAACTTGGACCTGTCAATCAAAACCGTTCATATAGAAACACTTCAAAATACAATCGCAGAAAAAGATTGTTCGGAAAGCAAACGGCTGTACAGAGAAGAACATTAAAATACATGAATCTGTCTTCTAGTGGAGCGAACATCAGGCCTATAGACTATCTGATTGGCTCTAGCAGAGAGCATCAGGCCTATAGACTATCTGATTGGCCCTAGCAGAGAGCATCAGGCCTATAGACTATCTGATTGGCCCTAGCAGAGAGCATCAGGCCTATAGACTATCTTATTGGCCCTAGCAGAGAGCATCAGGCCTATAGACTATCTTATTGGCCCTAGCAGAGAGCATCAGGCCTATAGACTATCTTATTGGCCCTAGCAGAGAGCATCAGGCCTATAGACTATCTTATTGGCCCTAGCAGAGAGCATCAGGCCTATAGACTATCTTATTGGCCCTAGCAGAGAGCATCAGGCCTATAGACTATCTGATTGGCCCTAGCAGAGAGCACCAGGCCTATAGACTATCTGATTGGCCCTAGCAGAGAGCATCAGGCCTATAGACTATCTGATTGGCCCTAGCAGAGAGCATCAGGCCTATAGACTATCTGATTGGCCCTAGCAGAGAGCATCAGGCCTATAGACTATCTGATTGGCCCTAGCAGAGAGCATCAGGCCTATAGACTATCTGATTGGCCCTAGCAGAGAGCATCAGGCCTATAGACTATCTGATTGGCCCTAGCAGAGAGCATCAGGCCTATAGACTATCTGATTGGCCCTAGCAGAGAGCATCAGGCCTATAGACTATCTTATTGGCTCTAGCAGAGAGCATCAGGCCTATAGACTATCTTATTGGCTCTAGCAGAGAGCATCAGGACTATAGACTATCTTATTGGCCCTAGCAGAGAGCATCAGGCCTATAGACAATCTTATTGGCCCTAGCAGAGAGCATCAGGCCTATAGACAATCTTATTGGCCCTAGCAGACAGCATCAGGCCTATAGACTATCTTATTGGCCCTAGCAGAGAGCATCAGGCCTATAGACTATCTTATTGGCCCTAGCAGAGAGCATCAGGCCTATAGACAATCTTATTGGCCCTAGCAGAGAGCATGAGGCCTATAGACTATCTTATTGGCCCTAGCAGAGAGCATCAGGCCTAAAGACTATCTTATTGGCCCTAGCAGAGAGCTTCAGGCCTATAGACTATCTTATTGGCTCTAGCAGACAGCACCAGGCCCATAGACTATCTTATTGGCCCCAGCAGACAGCATCAGGCCTATAGACTATCTTATTGGCCCTAGCAGAGAGCATCAGGCCTAAAGACTATCTTATTGGCCCTAGCAGAGAGCATCAGGCCTAAAGACTATCTTATTGGCCCTAGCAGAGAGCTTCAGGCCTATAGACTATCTTATTGGCTCTAGCAGACAGCACCAGGCCCATAGACTATCTTATTGGCCCCAGCAGACAGCATCAGGCCTATAGACTATCTTATTGGCCCTAGCAGAGAGCATCAGGCCTATAGACTATCTTATTGGCCCTAGCAGAGAGCATCAGGCCTATAGACTATCTTATTGGCCCTAGCAGAGAGCATCAGGCCTATAGACTATCTTATTGGCCCTAGCAGAGAGCACCAGGCCTATAGACTATCTGATTGGCCCTAGCAGAGAGCACCAGGCCTATAGACTATCTGATTGGCCCTAGCAGAGAGCATCAGGCCTATAGACTATCTGATTGGCCCTAGCAGAGAGCATCAGGCCTATAGACTATCTGATTGGCCCTAGCAGAGAGCATCAGGCCTATAGACTATCTGATTGGCCCTAGCAGAGAGCATCAGGCCTATAGACTATCTGATTGGCCCTAGCAGAGAGCATCAGGCCTATAGACTATCTGATTGGCCCTAGCAGAGAGCATCAGGCCTATAGACTATCTGATTGGCCCTAGCAGAGAGCATCAGGCCTATAGACTATCTGATTGGCCCTAGCAGAGAGCATCAGGCCTATAGACTATCTGATTGGCCCTAGCAGAGAGCATCAGGACTATAGACTATCTGATTGGCCCTAGCAGAGAGCATCAGGCCTATAGACAATCTTATTGGCCCTAGCAGACAGCATCAGGCCTATAGACAATCTTATTGGCCCTAGCAGACAGCATCAGGCCTATAGACTATCTGATTGGCCCTAGCAGAGAGCATCAGGCCTATAGACTATCTGATTGGCCCTAGCAGAGAGCATCAGGCCTATAGACTATCTTATTGGCCCTAGCAGAGAGCATCAGGCCTATAGACTATCTTATTGGCCCTAGCAGAGAGCATCAGGCCTATAGACTATCTTATTGGCCCTAGCAGAGAGCACCAGGCCTATAGACTATCTGATTGGCCCTAGCAGAGAGCACCAGGCCTATAGACTATCTGATTGGCCCTAGCAGAGAGCATCAGGCCTATAGACTATCTGATTGGCCCTAGCAGAGAGCATCAGGCCTATAGACTATCTGATTGGCCCTAGCAGAGAGCATCAGGCCTATAGACTATCTGATTGGCCCTAGCAGAGAGCATCAGGCCTATAGACTATCTGATTGGCCCTAGCAGAGAGCATCAGGCCTATAGACTATCTGATTGGCCCTAGCAGAGAGCATCAGGCCTATAGACTATCTGATTGGCCCTAGCAGAGAGCATCAGGCCTATAGACTATCTGATTGGCCCTAGCAGAGAGCATCAGGCCTATAGACTATCTGATTGGCCCTAGCAGAGAGCATCAGGACTATAGACTATCTGATTGGCCCTAGCAGAGAGCATCAGGCCTATAGACTATCTGATTGGCCCTAGCAGAGAGCATCAGGCCTATAGACTATCTGATTGGCCCTAGCAGAGAGCATCAGGCCTATAGACTATCTGATTGGCCCTAGCAGAGAGCATCAGGCCTATAGACTATCTGATTGGCCCTAGCAGAGAGCATCAGGCCTATAGACTATCTGATTGGCCCTAGCAGAGAGCATCAGGCCTATAGACTATCTGATTGGCCCTAGCAGAGAGCATCAGGACTATAGACTATCTTATTGGCCCTAGCAGAGAGCATCAGGCCTATAGACTATCTTATTGGCCCTAGCAGAGAGCATCAGGCCTATAGACAATCTTATTGGCTCTAGCAGAGAGCATGAGGCCTATAGACTATCTTATTGGCCCTAGCAGAGAGCATCAGGCCTAAAGACTATCTTATTGGCCCTAGCAGAGAGCTTCAGGCCTATAGACTATCTTATTGGCTCTAGCAGACAGCACCAGGCCCATAGACTATCTTATTGGCCCCAGCAGACAGCATCAGGCCTATAGACTATCTTATTGGCCCTAGCAGAGAGCATCAGGCCTAAAGACTATCTTATTGGCCCTAGCAGAGAGCATCAGGCCTAAAGACTATCTTATTGGCCCTAGCAGAGAGCTTCAGGCCTATAGACTATCTTATTGGCTCTAGCAGACAGCACCAGGCCCATAGACTATCTTATTGGCCCCAGCAGACAGCATCAGGCCTATAGACTATCTTATTGGCCCTAGCAGAGAGCATCAGGCCTAAAGACTATCTTATTGGCCCTAGCAGAGAGCATCAGGCCTATAGACTATCTTATTGGCCCTAGCAGAGAGCATCAGGCCTAAAGACTATCTTATTGGCCCTAGCAGAGAGCATCAGGCCTATAGACTATCTTATTGGCCCTAGCAGGGAGCATCAGGCCTATAGACTATCTTATTGGCTCTAGCAGACAGCACCAGGCCTATAGACTATCTTATTGGCCCTAGCAGACAGCATCAGGCCTATAGACAATCTAATTGGCTCTCGCAGGGAGCATCAGGCCTATAGACTATCTTATTGGCTCTAGCAGAGAGCATGAGGCCTATAGACTATCTTATTGGCCCTAGCAGAGAGCATCAGGCCTAAAGACTATCTTATTGGCCCTAGCAGAGAGCATCAGGCCTATAGACTATCTTATTGGCTCTAGCAGACAGCACCAGGCCTATAGACTATCTGATTGGCCCTAGCAGAGAGCATCAGGCCTATAGACTATCTTATTGGCCCTAGCAGAGAGCATCAGGCCTATAGACAATCTTATTGGCTCTCGCAGGGAGCATCAGGCCTATAGACTATCTTATTGGCTCTAGCAGAGAGCATCAAGCCTATATCCTATCTTATTGGCTCTAGCAGAGAGCATCAGGTCTATAGCCTATCTTATTGGCTCTAAAATGTTCTTCCCTAGTTCTTCTAACATCTTCCAAGCGCACGTCAGAATTCGGTCGAAAGGACCGCACAGTGTCGCATTCTGGACCGGCAAGTCCTGTTCATATGAATTACCATAATGTAAATGTGATCATCATGAGCACCGTGGGTGGATGCCCTGATCAGGTTACACACCCAGTGCATTATGGGTCCGGCAAATTTTTTAAATGTCCGGCGCCACATTTCCATAACGGAAACCCGTAGCTAACTGGAGTGGGAATCTAAGGCCTCAGAACAGTTGATACAATGTTGCTAGTTTGCTCGTGCAAGCTTTGAGTCGGTCCCAGTTGATACAATGTTGCTAGTTTGCTCGTGCAAGCTTTGAGTCGGTCCCAGTTGATACAATGTTGCTAGTTTGCTCGTGCAAGCTTTGAGTCGGTCCCAGTTGATACAATGTTGCTAGTTTGCTCGTGCAAGCTTTGAGTCGGTCCCAGTTGATACAATGTTGCTAGTTTGCTCGTGCAAGCTTTGAGTCGGTCCCAGTTGATACAATGTTGCTAGTTTGCTCGTGCAAGCTTTGAGTCGGTCCCAGTTGATAGTTGATACAATGTTGCTAGTTTGCTCGTGCAAGCTTTGAGTCGGTACCAGTTGATACAATGTTGCTAGTTTGCTCGTGCAAGCTTTGAGTCGGTCCCAGTTGATACAATGTTGCTAGTTTGCTCGTGCAAGCTTTGAGTCGGTCCCAGTTGATAGTTGATACAATGTTGCTAGTTTGCTCGTGCAAGCTTTGAGTCGGTACCAGTTGATACAATGTTGCTAGTTTGCTCGTGCAAGCTTTGAGTCGGTCCCAGTTGATAGTTGATACAATGTTGCTAGTTTGCTCGTGCAAGCTTTGAGTCGGTCCCAGTTGATAGTTGATACAATGTTGCTAGTTTGCTCGTGCAAGCTTTGAGTCGGTACCAGTTGATACAATGTTGCTAGTTTGCTCGTGCAAGCTTTGAGTCGGTCCCAGTTGATACAATGTTGCTAGTTTACTCGTGCAAGCTTTGAGTCGGTCCCAGTTGATACAATGTTGCTAGTTTACTCGTGCAAGCTTTGAGTCGGTCCCAGTTGATACAATGTTGCTAGTTTACTCATGCAAGCTTTGAGTCGGTCCCAGTTGATAGTTGATACAATGTTTCAAGTTCGATGCAGACAGGAAGAGTAGAATGCGATTGAAAGAACATGAACTAGGTGCCATGCTAAGCCAATGTGATATATAGGATCAGTCTTTTTAATCAGGATATTTTCTACCTGCAATATTTTCATTTGTTGGCTTTATGTCGGCTATTTTTACCCCTAGTTGGCAATATCAGTTACATACATTGGTATATAGGCCTCTCTCTGCATTCTGCGCTAAGTTCTTCAGCTGCCAATGACTCACGGTGGAGGCTATCATACAATCTGTTCATTTGGCAGAGGCAGGCACTCTTGCATTAGATAGATTTTTGATTTGTATAATTTTAATTTAGATTGAAATTAGATTTAGATAAATAACATGACAAATGATTTAGAGATACGAAGTTATTATAATTGAAATGAAAAAGTGCATATGAAAATCATAACTGGCGCAAACGGTACGAGAAATTCCACACGAGATCGGTAGAAACGGTACGATAAATTGCCAGAACGAGAAAGGTTGCCGACCCCTGGTGGAGCCGATGACCGTCAACTCCAGGAGTGTAACGGCAGAATCTGGGAAGCAGGAGGAGCACGGTCAGGAACAGGTTTGTTGCTTATCTTGATCTCTAGCTCCCTCTTGAGTCATTTGTGTGTCTTAATTATATCATTAAACAGTGTGCTTAAAGCATCAGACAAGATCAGCGCACAATGTTTTATTTTATTACAGCGCATAATGGTGTGTCTATATGTGGAAAAATACACGTTTAAAAACATTTCAACCGTCAAAAGATCAGACGACTCTGGATAGACCAAAATGTTGTTGTTGTTGTCGGGGACAGCCCTAGAATGAGTGTTACCTGTAAGTCCTTCAGTACAGCTTGGGTCCTGTAGAGTAGCAGCAGATGAACGTCACTGTCCCTCAGACTGAAGTTATTCTCCAGAATCTGCAGAACCTCGATACGTGGTCGCACCGCACGAGAGCCATCGCTGCAGAACGGTCGTAACCACGCCAACAGGTCATCAGAACTGACCACAGAGTCACTGGGAGACAGAGAGACAGTCAGACAGTCAGTCAGACAGTCAGTCAGTCAGTCAGTCAGTCAGTCAGAGAGACAGACAGACAGAGATACAGACAGACAGAGATACAGACAGACAGAGATACAGACAGACAGAGATACAGACAGACAGAGATACAGACAGACAGACAGACAGAGACAGGACAGACAGGCACACAAGCAGACAGACAGACAGAGATACAGACAGACAGACAGAGACAGACAGACAGATAGAGACAGACAGACAGACAGAGATACAGACAGACAGACAGAGATACAGACAGACAGACAGACAGACAGACAGACAGACAGACAGACAGAGATACAGACAGACAGACAGAGATACAGACAGACAGAGATACAGACAGACAGACAGACAGATAGAGACAGACAGATAGAGACAGACAGACAGAGATACAGACAGACAGACAGAGATACAGACAGACAGAGATACAGACAGACAGACAGACAGACAGAGATACAGACAGAGATACAGACATACAGACAGAAAGACAGACAGAGAGACAGATAGCGACAGACAGACAGATAGATAGAGACAGACAGACAGAGATACAGACAGAGATACAGACAGAGATACAGACAGAGATACAGACAGAGATACAGACATACAGACAGAAAGACAGACAGAGAGACAGATAGCGACAGACAGACAGATAGATAGAGACAGACAGACAGAGATACAGACAGACAGAGATACAGACAGAGATACAGACAGACAGAGATACAGACAGACAGAGATACAGACAGACAGACAGACAGACAGACAGACAGACAGACAGACAGGACAGACGGGCACACAAGCAGACAGACAGACAGAGATACAGACAGACATACATACAGACAGACAGACAGACAGATAGATAGATAGAGACAGACAGACAGATAGATAGAGACAGACAGACAGAGATACAGACAGACAGAGATACAGACAGACAGACAGACAGACAGACAGAGATACAGACAGAGATACAGACAGAGATACAGACATACAGACAGAAAGACAGACAGAGAGACAGATAGCGACAGACAGACAGATAGATAGAGACAGACAGACAGAGATACAGACAGAGATACAGACAGAGATACAGACAGAGATACAGACATACAGACAGAAAGACAGACAGAGAGACAGATAGCGACAGACAGACAGATAGATAGAGACAGACAGACAGAGATACAGACAGAGATACAGACAGAGATACAGACAGAGATACAGACATACAGACAGAAAGACAGACAGAGAGACAGATAGCGACAGACAGACAGATAGATAGAGACAGACAGACAGAGATACAGACAGACAGAGATACAGACAGACAGAGATAGACAGACAGAGATACAGACAGACAGACAGACAGACAGACAGACAGACAGACAGACAGACAGGACAGACGGGCACACAAGCAGACAGACAGACAGAGATACAGACAGACATACATACAGACAGACAGACAGATAGATAGAGACAGACAGACAGATAGAGACAGACAGACAGACAGAGATACAGACAGACAGAGATACAGACAGACAGAGATACAGACAGACAGACAGAGATACAGACAGACAGACAGAGATACAGACAGACAGACAGAGATACAGACAGACAGACAGAGATACAGACAGACAGATATACAGACAGACCGAGATACAGACAGACAGAGATACAGACAGACAGACAGAGATACAGACAGACAGACAGAGATACAGACAGACAGACAGAGATACAGACAGACAGACAGAGATACAGACAGACAGACAGAGAGACAGACAGACAGAGATACAGACAGACAGAGATACAGACAGACAGAGAGACAGACAGACAGACAGACAGACAGAGATACAGACAGAGAGAGAGACAGACAGACAGAGATACAGACAGATGGACAGACAGACAGACAGACAGAGATACAGACAGACAGAGATACAGACAGACAGACAGACAGACAGACAGACAGACAGACAGACAGACAGAGATACAGACAGAGATACAGACAGACAGACAGACAGAGATACAGACAGACAGACAGACAGACAGAGATACAGACAGAGAGACAGATAGTGACAGACAGACAGATAGATAGAGACAGACAGACAGAGATACAGACAGACAGAGATACAGACAGACAGAGATACAGACAGACAGACAGACAGACAGGACAGACGGGCACACAAGCAGACAGACAGACAGACAGACATATAGATAGAGACAGACAGACAGACAGATAGAGACAGACAGACAGACAGACAGATAGATACAGACAGACAGACAGACAGAGATACAGACAGACAGAGATACAGACAGACAGACAGAGATACAGACAGACAGAGATACAGACAGACAGAGATACAGACAGACAGACAGACAGAGATACAGACAGACAGAGATACAGACAGACAGAGATACAGACAGACAGACAGACAGACAGACAGACAGGCACACAAGCAGACAGACAGAGATACAGACAGACAGAGACAGACAGACATACAGACAGACAGAGATACAGACAGACAGACAGAGATACAGACAGACAGACAGGCACACAAGCAGGCAGGCAGGCAGACAGACAGACAGACAGATACGTGTTATGTGTGTGTTATAGCAGCAGCTCTAAAGCAGTGTGTGGTTGAGTCTCTCTCACCCGCTCTGGACGTGGTTGTGCACTGCAGTGACCATCCCCTCCAACACCATAAGGGGTTCTGGGTAATCATTCACCATCTCCTTGTCTCCGCTGGCAAAAACAACAGACAGGATTCAGAACAGGCAGACAAACATGATTCAGCACAGACAGACTGACAGGAATCAACACAGACAGACTGACAGGAATCTGCACAGACAGGATTCAACACAGACAGACAGACAGGGTTAAACACAGACAGACAGGGTTCAACAGAGACAGACAGACAGGGTTCAACACAGACAAACAGACAGGGTTCAACACAGACAGGGTTCAACACAGACAAACAGACAGGGTTCAACACAGACAAACAGACAGGGTTCAACACAGACAAACAGACAGGGTTCAACACAGACAAACAGACAGGGTTCAACAGAGACAGACAGACAGGGTTCAACAGACAGACAGACAGACAGGGTTCAACACAGACAAACAGACAGGGTTCAACACAGACAGACAGACAGGGTTCAACACAGACAAACAGACAGGGTTCAACACAGACAGGGTTCAACACAGACAGGGTTCAACAGAGACAGACAGACAGGGTTCAACAGACAGACAGACATGGTTCAACAGACAGACAGACATGGTTCAACAGACAGACAGACAGGGTTCAACACAGACAGACAGGGTTCAACACAGACAGACAGACAGACAGACAGACAGGATTCAACAGACAGACAGGGTTCAACACAGACAGACAGGATTCAACAGACAGACAGACAGACAGACAGGGTTCAACACAGACAAACAGACAGGATTCAACAGACAGACAGACAGGGTTCAACAGACACAGACAGACATGGTTCAACAGACAGACAGACAGGGTTCAACACAGACAGACAGACATGGTTCAACACAGACAGACAGACAGGATTCAACAGACAGACAGACAGGGTTCAACAGACACAGACAGACATGGTTCAACAGACAGACAGACAGGGTTCAACACAGACAGACAGACATGATTCAACACAGACAGACAGACAGACAGGGTTCAACACAGACAGACAGACAGAGTTCAACAGACAGACAGACAGACAGACAGGGTTCAACAGAGACAGACAGACAGGGTTCAACACAGACAAACAGACAGGGTTCAACACAGACAGACAGACAGGATTCAACAGACAGACAGACAGACAGACAGACAGGGTTCAACACAGACAGACAGACAGGATTCAACAGACAGACAGACAGACAGACAGGGTTCAACACAGACAGACAGACAGGGTTCAACACAGACAGACAGACAGACAGGATTCAACACAGACAGACAGACAGACAGGGTTCAACAGAGACAGACAGACAGGGTTCAACAGAGACAGACAGACAGGGTTCAACAGACAGACAGACAGGGTTCAACAGACAGACAGACAGACAGACAGGGTTCAACACAGACAGACAGACAGACAGGGTTCAACACAGACAGACAGACAGGATTCAACACAGACAGACAGACAGGATTCAACACAGACAGACAGACAGGGTTCAACAGAGACAGACAGACAGGGTTCAACAGAGACAGACAGACAGGGTTCAACAGACAGACAGACAGGGTTCAACAGACAGACAGACAGACAGACAGACAGACAGACAGACAGACAGACAGACAGACAGGGTTCAACACAGACAGACATACAGGGTTCAACACAGACAGACAGACAGACAGACAGACATGATTCAACACAGACAGACAGGGTTCAACACAGACAGACAGACAGACAGACAGGATTCAACACAGACAGACAGGATTCAACACAGACAGACAGACAGACAGGGTTCAACACAGACAGACAGACAGGATTCAACAGACAGACAGGGTTCAACACAGACAGACAGACAGGGTTCAACACAGACAGACAGACAGACAGACAGGGTTCAACACAGACAGACATACAGACAGACAGGATTCAACACAGACAGACAGGATTCAACACAGACAGACAGACAGACAGACAGACAGGATTCAACACAGACAGACAGACAGACAGACAGGATTCAGACAGACAGACAGGGTTCAACACAGACAGACAGACAGACAGACAGGGTTCAACACAGACAGACAGGGTTCAACACAGACAGCTGTTGGTTCTGCTATCTGGCGTTCCCAGAGAGCTCTCTTCCAGTATCATGTTATTTTCAGGGCCTGCAGTCCCAGCTTTGCTGCAGAGGGATCGTGTGTGTGTCACCAGAGGCGACACATTTTTTTTACAAAGACATAAAAAATAAAAAAATATTTCCCCTGACTCAACTCCACTAAGCTGCGAGGCACACACACACACACACACACGTTTGCTACGTACAAAAAATTCAAAGATAACGCATCATTTCTACACAGCACAATCACCATTCAAATGATTTCTTACACACACACACACACACACACACACACACACACACACACACACACACACACACACACACACACACACACACACACACACACACACCTTGTATGACAGATACAAAGGACATCCATTAGTCAGAGACCCAGGTACCCTTGTTACAGAGAAACAATACAGGCCTGCATCACACAATGACAATATACACCAGGCTATATACACTCGACTATATACACCAGGCTATATACACCAGACTATATAAACCAGGCTATATACACCAGGCTATATACACCAGACTATATACACCAGACTATCCTAAAAACACTAGACTATATACACCAGACTATATACACCAGACTATCCTAAACACTAGACTATATACACCAGACTATATACACCAGGCTATCCTAAAAACACTAGACTATATACACCAGACTATATACACTAGACTATATACACCAGACTATATACACTAGACTATATACACCAGACTATATACACCAGACTGTCCTAAAAACACTAGACTATATACACCAGACTATATACACCAGACTATCCGAAACACTAGACTATATACACCAGACTATATACACTAGACTATATACACCAGACTATATACACCAGACTATCCTAAAAACACTAGACTATATACACCAGACTATATACACCAGACTATATACACAAGACTATATACACTAGACTATATACACCAGACTATATACACCAGACTATCCTAAAAACACTAGACTATATACACCAGACTATATACACCAGACTATCCTAAAAACACTAGACTATATACACCAGACTATCCGAAACACTAGACTATATACACCAGACTATATACACTAGACTATATACACCAGACTATATACACCAGACTATCCTAAAAACACTAGACTATATACACCAGACTATATACACCAGACTATATACACCAGACTATCCGAAACACTAGACTATATACACCAGACTATATACACTAGACTATATACACCAGACTATATACACCAGACTATCCTAAAAACACTAGACTATATACACCAGACTATATACACCAGACTATATACACCAGGCTATCCTAAAAACACTAGACTATATACACCAGACTATATACACCAGACTATATACACCAGACTATATACACCAGACTATCCGAAACACTAGACTATATACACCAGACTATATACACTAGACTATATACACCAGACTATATACACCAGACTATCCTAAACACCAGACTATATACACCAGACTATCCTAAAAACACCAGACTATATACACCAGACTATCCTAAAAACACTAGACAATATACACCAGACTATATACACTAGACTATATACACCAGACTATATACACCAGACTATCCTAAACACCAGACTATATACACCAGACTATATACACCAGACTATCCTAAAAACACCAGACTATATACACCAGACTACATACACCAGACTATATACACCAGACTATATACACCAGACTATATACACCAGACTACATACACCAGACTATATACACCAGACTACATACACCAGACTATATACACCAGACTATATACACCAGACTATATACACCAGACTATATACACCAGACTATATACACCAGACTATATACACCAGACTATCCTAAAAACACTAGACTATATACACCAGACTATATACACCAGGCTATATACACCAGACTATATACACCAGACTATATAAACCAGGCTATATACACCAGACTATATACACCAGGCTATATACACCAGACTATCCTAAACACCAGACTATATACACCAGACTATCCTAAAAACACCAGACTATATACACCAGACTATATACACCAGACTATCCTAAAAACACTAGACAATATACACCAGACTATATACACTAGACTATATACACCAGACTATATACACCAGACTATCCTAAACACCAGACTATATACACCAGACTATATACACCAGACTATCCTAAAAACACCAGACTATATACACCAGACTACATACACCAGACTATATACACCAGACTATATACACCAGACTATATACACCAGACTACATACACCAGACTATATACACCAGACTACATACACCAGACTATATACACCAGACTATATACACCAGACTATATACACCAGACTATATACACCAGACTATATACACCAGACTATATACACCAGACTATCCTAAAAACACTAGACTATATACACCAGACTATATACACCAGGCTATATACACCAGACTATATACACCAGACTATATAAACCAGGCTATATACACCAGACTATATACACCAGGCTATCCTATACACCAGGCTATCCGAAACACTAGACTATATACACCAGACTATATACACCAGACTATATACACCAGACTATATACACCAGACTATCCTAAAAACACCAGACTATATACACCAGACTATCCTAAACACTAGACTATATACACCAGACTATATACACCAGACTATCCTAAAAACACTAGACTATATACACCAGACTATATACACCAGACTATATACACCAGGCTATCCTAAAAACACTAGACTATATACACCAGACTATATACACCAGACTATCCGAAACACTAGACTATATACACCAGACTATATACACTAGACTATATACACCAGACTATATACACCAGACTATCCTAAAAACACTAGACTATATACACCAGACTATATACACCAGACTATATACACCAGACTATATACACCAGACTATACGAAACACTAGACTATATACACCAGACTATATACACTAGACTATATACACCAGACTATATACACCAGACTATATACACCAGACTATATACAACAGACTATATACACTAGACTATATACACCAGACTATATACACCAGACTATCCTAAAAACACTAGACTATATACACCAGACTATATACACCAGACTATCCTAAAAACACTAGACTATATACACCAGACTATCCGAAACACTAGACTATATACACCAGACTATATACACTAGACTATATACACCAGACTATATACACCAGACTATCCTAAAAACACTAGACTATATACACCAGACTATATACACCAGACTATATACACCAGACTATCCGAAACACTAGACTATATACACCAGACTATATACACTAGACTATATACACCAGACTATATACACCAGACTATATACACCAGACTATCCTAAAAACACTAGACTATATACACCAGACTATATACACCAGACTATATACACCAGACTATATACACCAGGCTATCCTAAAAACACTAGACTATATACACCAGACTATATACACCAGACTATATACACCAGACTATATACACCAGACTATATACACCAGGCTATCCTAAACACTAGACTATATACACCAGACTATATACACTAGACTATATACACCAGACTATATACACCAGACTATCCTAAACACCAGACTATATACACCAGACTATCCTAAAAACACCAGACTATATACACCAGACTATATACACCAGACTATCCTAAAAACACTAGACAATATACACCAGACTATATACACTAGACTATATACACCAGACTATATACACCAGACTATCCTAAACACCAGACTATATACACCAGACTATATACACCAGACTATCCTAAAAACACCAGACTATATACACCAGACTACATACACCAGACTATATACACCAGACTATATACACCAGACTATATACACCAGACTACATACACCAGACTATATACACCAGACTACATACACCAGACTATATACACCAGACTATATACACCAGACTATATACACCAGACTATATACACCAGACTACATACACCAGACTACATACACCAGACTATATACACCAGACTATCCTAAAAACACTAGACTATATACACCAGGCTATATACACCAGACTATATACACCAGACTATATAAACCAGGCTATATACACCAGACTATATACACCAGGCTATCCTATACACCAGGCTATCCGAAACACTAGACTATATACACCAGACTATATACACCAGACTATATACACCAGACTATATACACCAGACTATCCTAAAAACACCAGACTATATACACCAGACTATCCTAAACACTAGACTATATACACCAGACTATATACACCAGACTATCCTAAAAACACTAGACTATATACACCAGACTATATACACCAGACTATATACACCAGGCTATCCTAAAAACACTAGACTATATACACCAGACTATATACACCAGACTATCCGAAACACTAGACTATATACACCAGACTATATACACTAGACTATATACACCAGACTATATACACCAGACTATCCTAAAAACACTAGACTATATACACCAGACTATATACACCAGACTATATACACCAGGCTATATACACCAGACTATATACACCAGACTACATACACCAGACTACATACACCAGACTATATACACCAGACTATCCTAAAAACACTAGACTATATACACCAGACTATATACACCAGACTATCCTAAACACTAGACTATATACACCAGACTATATACACCAGGCTATCCTAAAAACACTAGACTATATACACCAGACTATATACACCAGACTATATACACCAGACTATATACACCAGACTATCCGAAACACTAGACTATATACACCAGACTATATACACTAGACTATATACACCAGACTATATACACCAGACTATATACACCAGACTATATACACTAGACTATATACACCAGACTATATACACCAGACTATCCTAAAACACTAGACTATATACACCAGACTATCCGAAACACTAGACTATATACACCAGACTATATACACTAGACTATATACACCAGACTATATACACCAGACTATCCTAAAAACACTAGACTATATACACCAGACTATATACACCAGACTATATACACCAGACTATCCGGAAACACTATATACACCAGACTATATACACTAGACTATATACACCAGACTATATACACTAGACTATATACACTATATACAGACTATATACACCAGACTATATACACCAGACTATCCTAAAAACACTAGACTATATACACCAGACTATATACACCAGACTATATACACCAGACTATCCTAAAAACACTAGACTATATACACCAGACTATATACACCAGACTATATACACCAGACTATATACACCAGACTATATACACCAGACTATATACACCAGACTATCCGAAACACTAGACTATATACACCACTATATACACTAGACTATATACACCAGACTATATACACCAGACTATCCTAAACACCAGACTATATACACCAGACTATCCTAAAACACCAGACTATATACACCAGACTATATACACCAGACTATATACACCAGACTATCCTAAAAACACTAGACTATATACACCAGACTATATACACTAGACTATATACACCAGACTATATACACCAGACTATCCTAAACACCAGACTATATACACCAGACTATATACACCAGACTATCCTAAAAACACCAGACTATATACACCAGACTACATATATATACACCAGACTATATACACCAGACTATATACACCAGACTACATACACCAGACTATATACACCAGACTACATACACCAGACTATATACACCAGACTATATACACCAGACTATATACACCAGACTATATACACCAGACTACATACACCAGACTATATACACCAGACTATATACACCAGACTATCCTAAAAACACTAGACTATATACACCAGACTATATACACCAGACTATATACACCAGACTATATAAACCAGACTATATACACCAGACTATATACACCAGACTATCCTATACACCAGGCTATCCGAAACACTAGACTATATACACTAGACTATATACACCAGACTATATACACCAGACTATATACACCAGACTATCCTAAAAACACTAGACTATATACACCAGACTATCCTAAAAACACTAGACTATATACACTAGACTATATACACCAGACTATATACACCAGACTATCCTAAAAACACTAGACTATATACACTAGACTATATACACCAGACTATATACACCAGACTATATACACCAGACTATCCTAAAAACACTAGACTATATACACCAGACTATATACACCAGACTATCCTAAAAACACTAGACTATATACACTAGACTATATACACTAGACTATATACACCAGACTATATACACCAGACTATCCTAAAAACACTAGACTATATACACCAGACTATATACACCAGACTATATACACCAGACTATATACACCTATATACAGACTACATACACCAGACTACATACACCAGACTATATACACCAGACTATATACACTAGACTATATACACCAGACTATATACACCAGACTATCCTAAACACTAGACTATATACACCAGACTATATACACCAGACTATCCTAAAAACACTAGACTATATACACCAGACTATATACACCAGGACTATATACCCAGACTATACACCAGACTATATACACTGTCCTAGACTATATACACCAGACTATATACACCAGACTAATACACCAGACTATATACACCAGACTATCCGAAACACTAGACTATATACACCAGACTATATACACCAGACTATATACACCAGACTATCCTAAAAACACTAGACTATATACACCAGACTATATACACCAGACTATATACACCAGACTATCCTAAACACTAGACTATATACACCAGACTATATACACCAGACTATCCTAAAAAACACTGACTATAGACTATATACACCAGACTATATACACCAGACTATATACACCAGACTATATACACTAGACTATATACACCAGACTATATACACCAGACTATCCTAAACACCAGACTATATACACCAGACTATATACACCAGACTATCCTAAAACACCAGACTATATACACCAGACTATCCTAAAAACACCAGACTATATACACCAGACTATATACACCAGACTATATACACCAGACTATCCTAAACACCAGACTATATACACCAGACTATATACACCAGACTATATACACCAGACTATCCTAAAAACAACTATATACACCAGACTATATACACCAGACTATATACACCAGACTATATACACCAGACTATATACACCAGACTATATACACCAGACTACATACACCAGACTACATACACCAGACTATATACACCAGACTATATACACCAGACTATATACACCAGACTACATACACCAGACTACATACACTACTATATACACCAGACTATCCTAAAAACACTAGACTATATACACCAGACTATATACACCAGACTATCCTAAACACTAGACTATATACACCAGACTATATACACCAGGCTATCCTAAAAACACTAGACTATATACACCAGACTATATACACTAGACTATATACACCAGACTATATACACCAGACTATATACACCAGACTATATACACCAGACTGTCCTAAAAACACTAGACTATATACACCAGACTATATACACCAGACTATACACTAGACTATATACACCAGACTATATACACTAGACTATATACACCAGACTATATACACCAGACTATCCTAAAAACACTAGACTATATACACCAGACTATATACACCAGACTATATACACCAGACTATATACACTAGACTATATACACCAGACTATATACTATCCTAAAAACACTAGACTATATACACCAGACTATATACACCAGACTATCCTAAAAACACTAGACTATATACACCAGACTATCCGAAACACTAGACTATATACACCAGACTATATACACCAGACTATATACACCAGACTATCACTAGAAAACACTAGACTATATACACCAGACTATATAAAAACACAGACTATATACACCAGACTATATATACACCAGACTATCCGATACACTAGACTATATACACCAGACTAT
The DNA here is from genome assembly GCF_018296145.1 of Oncorhynchus tshawytscha. Classification (NCBI taxonomy): domain Eukaryota; kingdom Metazoa; phylum Chordata; class Actinopteri; order Salmoniformes; family Salmonidae; genus Oncorhynchus; species Oncorhynchus tshawytscha. Next base: position 44,593,726 of record NC_056446.1, on the reverse strand, counting down.
AAACACTAGACTATATACACCAGACTAGACTATATACACCAGACTATCCTAAAAACACCAGACTATATACACCAGACTATATACACCAGACTATCCTAAAAACACTAGACTATATACACCAGACTATATACACCAGACTATATACACCAGACTATATACACCAGACTATATACACCAGACTATCCTAAACACTAGACTATATACACCAGACTATATACACCAGACTATATACACCAGACTATATACACCAGACTATATACACCAGACTATATACACCAGACTATCCTAAAAACACCAGACTATATACACCAGACTATATACACCAGACTATCCTAAAAACACTAGACACCAGACTATATCACTAACTATATACACCAGACTATATACACCAGACTATATACACCAGACTATATACACCAGACTATATACACCAGACTATATACACCAGACTATCCTAAAAACACCAGACTATATACACCAGACTATATACACCAGACTATATACAGACTATACACTATAAAAACACCAGACTATATACACCAGACTATATAGACTATATACACCAGACTATATACACCAGACTATATACACCAGACTATATACACCAGACTATATACACCAGACTATATACACCAGACTATATACACCAGACTAATACACCAGACTATATACACCAGACTATATACACCAGACTATATACACTAGACTAATACACCAGACTACATACACCAGACTATATACACCAGACTATCCTAAAAACACTAGACTATATACACCAGACTATATACACCAGACTATATCACCAGGCTATAAAAACACTAGACTATATACAGACTATATACACCAGACTATATACACCAGACTATATACACTAGACTATATACACCAGACTATATACACCAGACTATCCTAAAAACACTAGACTATATACACCAGACTATATACACCAGACTATATACACTCCTATATACACCAGACTATATACACTAGACTATATACACCAGACTATATACACCAGACTATCCTAAAAACACTAGACTATATACACCAGACTATATACACCAGACTATATACACCAGACTATATACACTAGACTATATACACCAGACTATATACACCAGACTATCCTAAAAACACTAGACTATATACACCAGACTATATACACCAGACTATCCTAAAAACACTAGACTATATACACCAGACTATCCGAAACACTAGACTATATACACCAGACTATATACACTAGACTATATACCCAGACTATATACACTAGACTATATACACCAGACTATATACACCAGACTATCCTAAAAACACTAGACTATATACACCAGACTATATACACCAGACTATATACACCAGACTATATACACCAGACTATCCTCAAACACTAGACTATATACACCAGACTATATACACTAGACTATATACACCAGACTATATACACCAGACTATATACACCAGACTATCCTAAAAACACTAGACTATATACACCAGACTATATACACCAGGCTATCCTAAAAACACTAGACTATATACACCAGACTATATACACCAGACTATATACACCAGACTATATACACCAGACTATATACACCAGACTATCCGAAACACTAGACTATATACACAGACTATATACACTAGACTATATACACCAGACTATATACACCAGACTATCCTAAACACCAGACTATATACACCAGACTATCCTAAAAACACCAGACTATATACACCAGACTATATACACCAGACTATATACACCAGACTATCCTAAAAACACTAGACAATATACACCAGACTATATACACTAGACTATATACACCAGACTATATACACCAGACTATCCTAAACACCAGACTATATACACCAGACTATATACACCAGACTATATACACCAGACTATCCTAAAAACACCAGACTATATACACCAGACTACATACACCAGACTATATACACCAGACTATATACACCAGACTATATACACCAGACTACATACACCAGACTATATACACCAGACTACATACACCAGACTATATACACCAGACTATGTACACCAGACTATATACACCAGACTACATACACCAGACTACATACACCAGACTATATACACCAGACTATCCTAAAAACACTAGACTATATACACTAGACTATATACACCAGACTATATACACCAGGCTATATACACCAGACTATATACACTAGACTATATAAACCAGGCTATATACACCAGACTATATACACCAGGCTATCCTATACACCAGGCTATCCGAAACACTAGACTATATACACCAGACTATATACACCAGACTATATACACCAGACTATATACACCAGACTATCCTAAAAACACCAGACTATATACACCAGACTATCCTAAACACTAGACTATATACACCAGACTATATACACCAGACTATCCTAAAAACACTAGACTATATACACCAGACTATATACACCAGACTATATACACCAGACTATATACACCAGGCTATCCTAAAAACACTAGACTATATACACCAGACTATATACACCAGACTATCCGAAACACTAGACTATATACACCAGACTATATACACTAGACTATATACACCAGACTATATACACCAGACTATCCTAAAAACACTAGACTATATACACCAGACTATATACACCAGACTATATACACCAGGCTATCCTAAAAACACTAGACTATATACACCAGACTATATACACTAGACTATATACACTAGACGATATACACCAGACTATCCTAAACACCAGACTATATACACCAGACTATATACACCAGACTATCCTAAAAACACTAGACTATATACACCAGACTATATACACCAGACTATCCTAAAAACACCAGACTATATACACTAGACTATATACACCAGACTATATACACCAGACTATCCTAAAAACACTGTACAATATACACCAGACTATATACACTAGACTATATACACCAGACTATATACACCAGACTATCCTAAACACCAGACTATATACACCAGACTATATACACCAGACTATATACACCAGACTATCCTAAAAACACCAGACTATATACACCAGACTACATACACCAGACTATATACACCAGACTATATACACCAGACTATATACACCAGACTATATACACCAGACTACATACACCAGACTACATACACCAGACTATATACACCAGACTACATACACCAGACTATATACACCAGACTATATACACCAGACTACATACACCAGACTATCCTAAAAACACTAGACTATATACACTAGACTATATACACCAGACTATATACACCAGACTATCCTAAAAACACTAGACTATATACACCAGACTATATACACCAGACTATCCTAAAAACACTAGATGATATACACCAGACTATCCTAAAACACTAGACTATATACACCAGACTATCCTAAAAACACTAGACTATATACACCAGACTATATACACC
>NC_056446.1:44516442-44590177 GCF_018296145.1 Oncorhynchus tshawytscha | reverse complement strand
CTCTCTCTCTGATTCTGTGGAGGTCCTTTACTTAATGTATGAGGTGTGTTCAGTGCTCTCTCTCTCTCTCTCTGATTCTGTGGAGGTCCTTTACTTAATGTATGAGGTGTGTTCAGTGCTCTCTCTCTCTCTCTCTCTCTGATTCTGTGGAGGTCCTTTACTTAATGTATGAGGTGTGTTCAGTGCTCTCTCTCTCTGATTCTGTGGAGGTCCTTTACTTAATGTATGAGGTGTGTTCAGTGATTCTGTGGAGGTCCTTTACTTAATGTATGAGGTGTGTTCAGTGCTCTCTCTCTCTCTCTGATTCTGTGGAGGTCCTTTACTTAATGTATGAGGTGTGTTCAGTGCTCTCTCTCTCTCTCTGATTCTGTGGAGGTCCTTTACTTAATGTATGAGGTGTTCAGTTCAGTTCTGTGGAGGTCCTTTACTTAATGTATCTCTCTCTCTCTCTCTCTCTCTGATTCTGTGGAGGTCCTTTACTTAATGTATGAGGTGTGTTCAGTGCTCTCTCTCTCTCTCTCTGATTCTGTGGAGGTCCTTTACTTAATGTATGAGGTGTGTTCAGTGCTCTCTCTCTCTCTCTCTGATTCTGTGGAGGTCCTTTACTTAATGTATGAGGTGTGTTCAGTGCTCTCTCTCTCTCTCTCTGATTCTGTGGAGGTCCTTTACTTAATGTATGAGGTGTGTTCAGTGCTCTCTCTCTCTCTCTCTCTCTCTGATTCTGTGGAGGTCCTTTACTTAATGTATGAGGTGTGTTCAGTGCTCTCTCTCTGTGGAGGTCCTTTACTTAATGTATGAGGTGTGTTCAGTGCTCTCTCTCTCTCTGATTCTGTGGAGGTCCTTTACTTAATGTATGAGGTGTGTTCAGTGCTCTCTCTCTCTGATTCTGTGGAGGTCCTTTACTTAATGTATGAGGTGTGTTCAGTGCTCTCTCTCTCTGATTCTGATTCTGTATGTGGAGGTCCTTTACTTAATGTATGAGGTGTGTTCAGTGTGTCTCTCTGCTCTCTCTCTCTCTCTCTCTGATTCTGTGGAGGTCCTTTACTTAATGTATGAGGTGTGTTCAGTGCTCTCTCTCTCTCTCTCTCTGATTCTGTGGAGGTCCTTTACTTAATGTATGAGGTGTGTTCAGTGCTCTCTCTCTCTCTCTCTCTCTCTGATTCTGTGGAGGTCCTTTACTTAATGTATGAGGTGTGTTCAGTGCTCTCTCTCTCTCTCTCTCTCTCTGATTCTGTGGAGGTCCTTTACTTAATGTATGAGGTGTGTTCAGTGCTCTCTCTCTCTTCTGTGGAGGTCCTTTACTTAATGTATGAGGTGTGTTCAGTGCTCTCTCTCTCTCTCTGATTCTGTGGAGGTCCTTTACTTAATGTATGAGGTGTGTTCAGTGCTCTCTCTCTCTCTCTCTGATTCTGTGGAGGTCCTTTACTTAATGTATGAGGTGTGTTCAGTGCTCTCTCTGTGGAGGTCCTTTACTTAATGTATGAGGTGTGTCTCTCTCTCTGATTCTGTGGAGGTCCTTTACTTAATGTATGAGGTGTGTTCAGTGCTCTCTCTCTCTCTGATTCTGTGGAGGTCCTTTACTTAATGTATGAGGTGTTCAGTGTTCTCTGATTCTGTGGAGGTCCTTTACTTAATGTATGAGGTGTGTTCAGTGCTCTCTCTCTCTGATTCTGTGGAGGTCCTTTACTTAATGTATGAGGTGTGTTCAGTGCTCTCTCTCTGTGGAGGTCCTTTACTTAATGTATGAGGTGTGTTCAGTGCTCTCTGATTCTGTGGAGGTCCTTTACTTAATGTATGAGGTGTGTTCAGTGCTCTCTCTCTCTCTCTCTCTGATTCTGTGAGGTCCTTTACTTAATGTATGAGGTGTGTTCAGTGCTCTCTCTCTCTCTCTCTCTGATTCTGTGGAGGTCCTTTACTTAATGTATGAGGTGTGTTCAGTGCTCTCTCTCTCTCTGATTCTGTGGAGGTCCTTTACTTAATGTATGAGGTGTGTTCAGTGCTCTCTCTCTCTCTCTCTCTCTGATTCTGTGGAGGTCCTTTACTTAATGTATGAGGTGTGTTCAGTGCTCTCTCTCTCTCTCTCTCTCTCTCTCTCTCTCTCTGATTCTGTGGAGGTCCTTTACTTAATGTATGAGGTGTGTTCAGTGCTCTCTCTCTCTCTCTCTCTCTCTCTGATTCTGTGGAGGTCCTTTACTTAATGTATGAGGTGTGTTCAGTGCTCTCTCTCTCTCTCTCTCTGATTCTGTGGAGGTCCTTTACTTAATGTATGAGGTGTGTTCAGTGCTCTCTCTCTCTCTCTCTCTCTCTTCTGTGGAGGTCCTTTACTTAATGTATGAGGTGTGTTCAGTGCTCTCTCTCTCTCTCTCTGATTCTGTGGAGGTCCTTTACTTAATGTATGAGGTGTGTTCAGTGCTCTCTCTCTCTCTCTCTGATTCTGTGGAGGTCCTTTACTTAATGTATGAGGTGTGTTCAGTGCTCTCTCTCTCTCTCTGATTCTGATTCTGTGGAGGTCCTTTACTTAATGTATGAGGTGTGTTCAGTGCTCTCTCTCTCTCTCTCTCTCTGATTCTGTGGAGGTCCTTTACTTAATGTATGAGGTGTGTTCAGTGCTCTCTCTCTCTCTCTCTCTCTCTGATTCTGTGGAGGTCCTTTACTTAATGTATGAGGTGTGTTCAGTGCTCTCTCTCTCTCTCTCTCTCTCTCTGATTCTGTGGAGGTCCTTTACTTAATGTATGAGGTGTGTTCAGTGCTCTCTCTCTCTCTCTCTCTGATTCTGTGGAGGTCCTTTACTTAATGTATGAGGTGTGTTCAGTGCTCTCTCTCTCTCTCTCTCTCTGATTCTGTGGAGGTCCTTTACTTAATGTATGAGGTGTGTTCAGTGCTCTCTCTCTCTCTCTCTGATTCTGTGGAGGTCCTTTACTTAATGTATGAGGTGTGTTCAGTGCTCTCTCTCTCTCTCTCTCTGATCTCTCTCTGATTCTGTGGAGGTCCTTTACTTAATGTATGAGGTGTGTTCAGTGCTCTCTCTCTCTCTCTCTGATTCTGTGGAGGTCCTTTACTTAATGTATGAGGTGTGTTCAGTGCTCTCTCTCTCTCTCTCTGATTCTGTGGAGGTCCTTTACTTAATGTATGAGGTGTGTTCAGTGCTCTCTCTCTCTCTCTGATTCTGTGGAGGTCCTTTACTTAATGTATGAGGTGTGTTCAGTGCTCTCTCTCTCTCTGATTCTGTGGAGGTCCTTTACTTAATGTATGAGGTGTGTTCAGTGCTCTCTCTCTCTCTCTGATTCTGATTCTGTGGAGGTCCTTTACTTAATGTATGAGGTGTGTTCAGTGCTCTCTCTCTCTCTCTCTGATTCTGTGGAGGTCCTTTACTTAATGTATGAGGTGTGTTCAGTGCTCTCTCTCTCTCTGATTCTGTGGAGGTCCTTTACTTAATGTATGAGGTGTGTTCAGTGCTCTCTCTCTCTCTCTGATTCTGTGGAGGTCCTTTACTTAATGTATGAGGTGTGTTCAGTGCTCTCTCTCTCTCTCTCTCTTCTGTGGAGGTCCTTTACTTAATGTATGAGGTGTGTTCAGTGCTCTCTCTCTCTCTCTCTCTCTGATTCTGTGGAGGTCCTTTACTTAATGTATGAGGTGTGTTCAGTGCTCTCTCTCTGATTCTGTGGAGGTCCTTTACTTAATGTATGAGGTGTGTTCAGTGCTCTCTCTCTCTCTCTCTCTGATTCTGTGGAGGTCCTTTACTTAATGTATGAGGTGTGTTCAGTGCTCTCTCTCTCTCTCTTCTGTGGAGGTCCTTTACTTAATGTATGAGGTGTGTTCAGTCTCTCTCTCTCTGATCTGTCTTTACTGATTCTGGATTCTGTGGAGGTCCTTTACTTAATGTATGAGGTGTGTTCAGTGCTCTCTCTCTCTCTCTGATTCTGTGGAGGTCCTTTACTTAATGTATGAGGTGTGTTCAGTGCTCTCTCTCTCTCTCTCTGATTGATTCTGTGGAGGTCCTTTACTTAATGTATGAGGTGTGTGTTCAGTGCTCTCTCTCTCTCTCTCTCTGATTCTGTGGAGGTCCTTTACTTAATGTATGAGGTGTGTTCAGTGCTCTCTCTCTCTCTCTCTGATTCTGTGGAGGTCCTTTACTTAATGTATGAGGTGTGTTCAGTGCTCTCTCTCTCTCTCTCTTCTGTGGAGGTCCTTTACTTAATGTATGAGGTGATTCTGATTCTGTGGAGGTCCTTTACTTAATGTATGAGGTGTGTTCAGTGCTCTCTCTCTCTCTCTCTGATTCTGTGGAGGTCCTTTACTTAATGTATGAGGTGTGTTCAGTGCTCTCTCTCTCTCTCTCTCTCTCTTCTCTCTGATTCTGTGGAGGTCCTTTACTTAATGTATGAGGTGTGTTCAGTGCTCTCTCTCTCTGATTCTGTGGAGGTCCTTTACTTAATGTATGAGGTGTGTTCAGTGCTCTCTCTCTCTCTCTCTCTCTCTCTGATTCTGTGGAGGTCCTTTACTTAATGTATGAGGTGTGTTCAGTGCTCTCTCTCTCTCTCTGATTCTGTGGAGGTCCTTTACTTAATGTATGAGGTGTGTTCAGTGCTCTCTCTCTCTCTCTGATTCTGTGGAGGTCCTTTACTTAATGTATGAGGTGTGTTCAGTGCTCTCTCTCTCTCTCTCTGATTCTGTGGAGGTCCTTTACTTAATGTATGAGGTGTGTTCAGTGCTCTCTCTCTCTCTCTGATTCTGTGGAGGTCCTTTACTTAATGTATGAGGTGTGTTCAGTGCTCTCTCTCTCTCTCTGATTCTGTGGAGGTCCTTTACTTAATGTATGAGGTGTGTTCAGTGCTCTCTCTCTCTCTGATTCTGTGGAGGTCCTTTACTTAATGTATGAGGTGTGTTCAGTGCTCTCTCTCTCTCTCTGATTCTGTGGAGGTCCTTTACTTAATGTATGAGGTGTGTTCAGTGCTCTCTCTCTCTCTCTCTCTGATTCTGTGGAGGTCCTTTACTTAATGTATGAGGTGTGTTCAGTGCTCTCTCTCTCTCTCTCTCTCTCTCTGATTCTGTGGAGGTCCTTTACTTAATGTATGAGGTGTGTTCAGTGCTCTCTCTCTCTCTCTCTGATTCTGTGGAGGTCCTTTACTTAATGTATGAGGTGTGTTCAGTGCTCTCTCTCTCTCTCTCTGATTCTGTGGAGGTCCTTTACTTAATGTATGAGGTGTGTTCAGTGCTCTCTCTCTCTCTCTCTGATTCTGTGGAGGTCCTTTACTTAATGTATGAGGTGTGTTCAGTGCTCTCTCTCTCTCTCTCTCTGATTCTGTGGAGGTCCTTTACTTAATGTATGAGGTGTGTTCAGTGCTCTCTCTCTCTCTCTCTGATTCTGTGGAGGTCCTTTACTTAATGTATGAGGTGTGTTCAGTGCTCTCTCTCTCTCTCTCTCTGATTCTGTGGAGGTCCTTTACTTAATGTATGAGGTGTGTTCAGTGCTCTCTCTCTCTCTCTCTGATTCTGATTCTGTGGAGGTCCTTTACTTAATGTATGAGGTGTGTTCAGTGCTCTCTCTCTCTCTCTCTCTCTCTCTCTCTCTCTTTCTGTGGAGGTCCTTTACTTAATGTATGAGGTGTGTTCAGTGCTCTCTCTCTCTCTGATTCTGTGGTGGTCCTTTACTTAATGTATGAGGTGTGTTCAGTGCTCTCTCTCTCTCTGATTCTGTGGAGGTCCTTTACTTAATGTATGAGGTGTGTTCAGTGCTCTCTCTCTCTCTCTCTCTCTCTCTTCTGTGGAGGTCCTTTACTTAATGTATGAGGTGTGTTCAGTGCTCTCTCTCTCTCTCTGTCTCTGATTCTGTGGAGGTCCTTTACTTAATGTATGAGGTGTGTTCAGTGCTCTCTCTCTCTCTGATTCTGTGGAGGTCCTTTACTTAATGTATGAGGTGTGTTCAGTGCTCTCTCTCTCTCTCTGATTCTGTGGAGGTCCTTTACTTAATGTATGAGGTGTGTTCAGTGCTCTCTCTCTCTCTCTCTCTCTGATTCTGTGGAGGTCCTTTACTTAATGTATGAGGTGTGTTCAGTGCTCTCTCTCTCTCTCTCTCTCTCTCTCTCTGATTCTGTGGAGGTCCTTTACTTAATGTATGAGGTGTGTTCAGTGCTCTCTCTCTCTCTCTCTCTCTCTGATTCTGTGGAGGTCCTTTACTTAATGTATGAGGTGTGTTCAGTGCTCTCTCTCTCTCTCTCTCTCTGATTCTGATTCTGTGGAGGTCCTTTACTTAATGTATGAGGTGTGTTCAGTGCTCTCTCTCTCTCTCTCTCTGATTCTGTGGAGGTCCTTTACTTAATGTATGAGGTGTGTTCAGTGCTCTCTCTCTCTCTCTCTGATTCTGTGGAGGTCCTTTACTTAATGTATGAGGTGTGTTCAGTGCTCTCTCTCTCTCTCTCTCTCCTTTACTTAATGTATGAGGTGTGTTCAGTGCTCTCTCTGATTCTGTGGAGGTCCTTTACTTAATGTATGAGGTGTGTTCAGTGCTCTCTCTCTCTCTCTCTCTCTGATTCTGTGGAGGTCCTTTACTTAATGTATGAGGTGTGTTCAGTGCTCTCTCTCTCTCTCTCTGATTCTGTGATTCTGTGGAGGTCCTTTACTTAATGTATGAGGTGTGTTCAGTGCTCTCTCTCTCTCTCTCTGATTCTGTGGAGGTCCTTTACTTAATGTATGAGGTGTGTTCAGTGCTCTCTCTCTCTCTGATTCTGTGGAGGTCCTTTACTTAATGTATGAGGTGTGTTCAGTGCTCTCTCTCTCTCTCTCTCTGTGTCTCTCTCTCTCTCTCTCTGATTCTGTGGAGGTCCTTTACTTAATGTATGAGGTGTGTTCAGTGCTCTCTCTCTCTCTCTCTCTGTGGAGGTCCTTTACTTAATGTATGAGGTGTGTTCAGTGCTCTCTCTCTCTCTCTGATTCTGTGGAGGTCCTTTACTTAATGTATGAGGTGTGTTCAGTGCTCTCTCTCTCTCTCTCTCTCTCTGATTCTGTGGAGGTCCTTTACTTAATGTATGAGGTGTGTTCAGTGCTCTCTCTCTCTCTCTCTCTCTGATTCTGTGGAGGTCCTTTACTTAATGTATGAGGTGTGTTCAGTGCTCTCTCTCTCTCTCTCTCTGATTCTGTGGAGGTCCTTTACTTAATGTATGAGGTGTGTTCAGTGCTCTCTCTCTCTTCTGTGGAGGTCCTTTCTTAATGTATGAGGTGTGTTCAGTGCTCTCTCTCTCTTCTGATTCTGGGAGGTCCTTTACTTAATGTATGAGGTGTGTTCAGTGCTCTCTCTCTCTCTCTCTCTCTCTCTGATTCTGTGGAGGTCCTTTACTTAATGTATGAGGTGTGTTCAGTGCTCTCTCTCTCTCTCTCTCTCTGATTCTGTGGAGGTCCTTTACTTAATGTATGAGGTGTGTTCAGTGCTCTCTCTCTCTCTCTCTCTCTGATTCTGTGGAGGTCCTTTACTTAATGTATGAGGTGTGTTCAGTGCTCTCTCTCTCTCTGATTCTGTGGAGGTCCTCTACTTAATGTATGAGGTGTGTTCAGTGCTCTCTCTCTCTCTCTCTCTCTCTGTGGAGGTCCTTTACTTAATGTATGAGGTGTGTTCAGTGCTCTCTCTCTCTCTCTCTCTGATTCTGTGGAGGTCCTTTACTTAATGTATGAGGTGTGTTCAGTGCTCTCTCTCTCTCTCTCTCTCTGATTCTGTGGAGGTCCTTTACTTAATGTATGAGGTGTGTTCAGTGCTCTCTCTCTCTCTCTGATTCTGTGGAGGTCCTTTACTTAATGTATGAGGTGTGTTCAGTGCTCTCTCTCTCTCTCTCTCTCTCTGATTCTGTGGAGGTCCTTTACTTAATGTATGAGGTGTGTTCAGTGCTCTCTCTCTTCTGATTCTGTGGAGGTCCTTTACTTAATGTATGAGGTGTGTTCAGTGCTCTCTCTCTCTCTCTCTCTGATTCTGTGGAGGTCCTTTACTTAATGTATGAGGTGTGTTCAGTGCTCTCTCTCTCTCTCTGATTCTGTGGAGGTCCTTTACTTAATGTATGAGGTGTGTTCAGTGCTCTCTCTCTCTCTCTCTCTCTGATTCTCTGTGGAGGTCCTTTACTTAATGTATGAGGTGTGTTCAGTGCTCTCTCTCTCTCTCTGCTGATTCTGTGGAGGTCCTTTACTTAATGTATGAGGTGTGTTCAGTGCTCTCTCTCTCTCTCTCTCTCTGATTCTGTGGAGGTCCTTTACTTAATGTATGAGGTGTGTTCAGTGCTCTCTCTCTCTCTCTCTCTGATTCTGTGGAGGTCCTTTACTTAATGTATGAGGTGTGTTCAGTGCTCTCTCTCTCTCTCTCTCTGATTCTGTGGAGGTCCTTTACTTAATGTATGAGGTGTGTTCAGTGCTCTCTCTCTCTCTCTCTGATTCTGTGGAGGTCCTTTACTTAATGTATGAGGTGTGTTCAGTGCTCTCTCTCTCTCTCTCTGTGGAGGTCCTTTACTTAATGTATGAGGTGTGTTCAGTGCTCTCTCTCTCTCTCTCTGATTCTGTGGAGGTCCTTTACTGTATGAGGTGTGTTCTGTGGAGGTCCTTTACTTAATGTATGAGGTGTGTTCAGTGCTCTCTCTCTCTCTCTCTCTCTGATTCTGTGGAGGTCCTTTACTTAATGTATGAGGTGTGTTCAGTGCTCTCTCTCTCTCTCTCTGATTCTGTGGAGGTCCTTTACTTAATGTATGAGGTGTGTTCAGTGCTCTCTCTCTCTCTCTCTCTGATTCTGTGGAGGTCCTTTACTTAATGTATGAGGTGTGTTCAGTGCTCTCTCTCTCTCTCTCTGATTCTGTGGAGGTCCTTTACTTAATGTATGAGGTGTGTTCAGTGCTCTCTCTCTCTCTGATTCTGTGGAGGTCCTTTACTTAATGTATGAGGTGTGTTCAGTGCTCTCTCTCTCTCTCTCTCTTACTCAGTGCTCTTCTGTGTGGAGGTCCTTTACTGTATGAGGTGTGTTCAGTGCTTAATGTATGAGTATGAGGTGTGTTCAGTGCTCTCTCTCTCTCTCTCTCTCTCTGATTCTGTGGAGGTCCTTTACTTAATGTATGAGGTGTGTTCAGTGCTCTCTCTCTCTCTCTCTCTGATTCTGTGGAGGTCCTTTACTTAATGTATGAGGTGTGTTCAGTGCTCTCTCTCTCTCTCTCTCTCTCTCTGATTCTGTGGAGGTCCTTTACTTAATGTATGAGGTGTGTTCAGTGCTCTCTCTCTCTCTCTCTCTCTCTCTGATTCTGTGGAGGTCCTTTACTTAATGTATGAGGTGTGTTCAGTGCTCTCTCTCTCTCTCTCTCTGTGGAGGTCCTTTACTTAATGATTCTGTGGAGGTCCTTTACTTAATTCTGTGGAGGTCCTTTCTTAATGTATGAGGTGTGTTCAGTGCTCTCTCTCTCTCTCTCTCTCTGATTCTGTGGAGGTCCTTTACTTAATGTATGAGGTGTGTTCAGTGCTCTCTCTCTCTCTCTCTCTCTGATTCTGTGGAGGTCCTTTACTTAATGTATGAGGTGTGTTCAGTGCTCTCTCTCTCTCTGATTCTGTGGAGGTCCTTTACTTAATGTATGAGGTGTGTTCAGTGCTCTCTCTCTCTCTCTCTCTCTCTGATTCTGTGGAGGTCCTTTACTTAATGTATGAGGTGTGTTCAGTGCTCTCTCTCTCTCTCTGTGGAGGTCCTTTACTTAATGTATGAGGTGTGTTCAGTGCTCTCTCTTCTGATTCTGTGAGGTCCTTTACTTAATGTATGAGGTGTGTTCAGTGCTCTCTCTCTCTCTCTCTCTCTGATTCTGTGGAGGTCCTTTACTTAATGTATGAGGTGTGTTCAGTGCTCTCTCTCTCTCTCTCTCTCTCTCTCTGATTCTGTGGAGGTCCTTTACTTAATGTATGAGGTGTGTTCAGTGTTCAGTGGAGGTCCTCTCTCTCTCTCTGATCTCTGTGGAGGTCCTTTACTTAATGTATGAGGTGTGTTCAGTGCTCTCTCTCTCTCTCTCTCTCTGATTCTGTGGAGGTCCTTTACTTAATGTATGAGGTGTGTTCAGTGCTCTCTCTCTCTCTCTGATTCTGTGGAGGTCCTTTACTTAATGTATGAGGTGTGTTCAGTGCTCTCTCTCTCTCTCTCTCTCTCTGATTCTGTGGAGGTCCTTTACTTAATGTATGAGGTGTGTTCAGTGCTCTCTCTCTCTCTCTCTCTGTGGAGGTCCTTACTACTGTATGAGGTGTGTTCAGTGCTCTGTGTTCAGTCCTTTCTCTCTCTCTCTCTCTCTCTGATTCTGTGGAGGTCCTTTACTTAATGTATGAGGTGTGTTCAGTGCTCTCTCTCTCTCTGATTCTGTGGAGGTCCTTTACTTAATGTATGAGGTGTGTTCTGTGGAGGTCCTTTACTTAATGTATGAGGTGTGTTCAGTGCTCTCTCTCTGATTCTGTGGAGGTCCTTTACTTAATGTATGAGGTGTGTTCAGTGCTCTCTCTCTCTCTCTCTCTGATTCTGTGGAGGTCCTTTACTTAATGTATGAGGTGTGTTCAGTGCTCTCTCTCTCTCTCTGATTCTGTGGAGGTCCTTTACTTAATGTATTATAACAGTGATGGTCTGTGTGGAAGATGACATCTCTTATGGGCCCATTGTTGTAGCAGTCGGAAAAAGTGTCTCTGGATTGTCCATGAGGAGCCTCTCTTTCCGTGCCTTGTCATTTTTAATATCCAAGGGGTACTATACTGCACAGAGGGAAGCCAGCGAGCAGGGGGCAAAAGAGACCTCTGCATTTGGGTGGGAGAGGAACTCTGCTGCCGTTGTTGGGCTTCACACCTCTCACTTCACACAGATTAATGTTGCAGCCGGTTCTGTTGTTTTCCTAGCAAGCTTGGTAGCCTTTTAACTGAGCATTTGGCCGCTATAAAGTTAAATATCTAGAGATGATTGTAATGTTATTTAATTCTAAACTTTCGAAGTAGCTTCAGATTGAACAAAACTCAGATCCAGGTTGGATGATCAGTTTGTGTTTCTAACTCTAATTCTCTCTAAAACATTAACTCTAATTCTCTCTAAAACGTTACCTCTAATTCAATCTAAAACATTAACTCTAATTCTCTCTAAAACGCTAAATCTAATTCTCTCTAAAACGTTACCTCTAATTCAATCTAAAACTTTAAAATTAACTCATCCTCTCTCTAAAACTCTCTAAACTCGCTCTAAAATTAACTCATTCCTCTCTAAAACTCTCTCTAATTCTCTCTAAAACAAACTCATTCTCTCTCTAACCTCTCTCAAAACTAACTCATTCTCTCTCTAAAACTAACCCATTCTCTCTAACCTCTCTCTAAAACTAACCCATTCTCTCTCTAACCTCTCTCTAAAACTAACTCATTCTCTCTCTGAAACTCTCTAAAACAAATTCATTCTCTCTCTGAAACTCTCTCTAAAACTAACTCATTCTCTCTCTAAAACTCTCTAACCTCTCTCTAAAACTAACTCATTCTCTCTCTAAAACTAACCCATTCTCTCTCTAAAACTAACCCATTCTCTCTCTGAAACTCTCTAAAACTAACTCATTCTCTCTCTAAAACTCTCTAACCTCTCTCTAAAACTAACTCATTCTCTCTCTAACCTCTCTCTAAAACTAACTCATTCTCTCTCTGAAACTCTCTAAAACAAATTCATTCTCTCTCTGAAACTCTCTAACCTCTCTCTAAAACTAACTCATTCTCTCTCTGAAACTCTCTCTAAAACAAACTCATTCTCTCTCTAACCTCTCTCTAAAACAAACTCATTCTCTCTCTAACCTCTCTCTAAAACTAACTCATTCTCTCTCTAAAACTAACCCATTCTCTCTCTAACCTCTCTCTAAAACTAACCCATTCTCTCTCTAACCTCTCTCTAAAACTAACTCATTCTCTCTCTGAAACTCTCTAAAACAAATTCATTCTCTCTCTGAAACTCTCTAACCTCTCTAAAACTAACTCATTCTCTCTCTGAAACTCTCTAAACTCTCTCTAAAACAAACTCATTCTCTCTCTAACCTCTCTCTAAAACAAACTCATTCTCTCTCTAAAACTCTCTAAACTCTCTCTAAAACAAACTCATTCTCTCTCTAACCTCTCTCTAAAACAAACTCATTCTCTCTCTAAAACTCTCTAACCTCTCTCTAAAACTAACTCATTCTCTCTCTAAAACTAACCCATTCTCTCTCTAAAACTAACCCATTCTCTCTCTGAAACTCTCTAAAACTAACTCATTCTCTCTCTAAAACTCTCTAACCTCTCTCTAAAACTAACTCATTCTCTCTCTGAAACTCTCTAAAACTCTAACCACTCTAAAACTAACTCATTCTCTCTCTAACCTCTCTCTAAAACTAACCCATTCTCTCTCTAACCTCTCTCTAAAACTAACTCATTCTCTCTCTAACCTCTCTCTAAAACTAACTCATTCTCTCTCTAAAACTCTCTAACCTCTCTCTAAAACTAACCCATTCTCTCTCTAAAACTCTCTAACCTCTCTCTAAAACTAACCCATTCTCTCTCTAAAACTCTCTAACCTCTCTCTAAAACTAACCCATTCTCTCTCTAAAACTCTCTAACCTCTCTCTAAAACTAACCCATTCTCTCTCTGAAACTCTCTCTAAAACAAACTCATTCTCTCTCTAACCTCTCTCTAAAACTAACCCATTCTCTCTGAAACTCTCTCTAAAACTAACTAATTCTCTCTCTCTGAAACTCTCTAACCTCTCTCTAAAACTAACTCATTCTCTCTCTGAAACTCTCTAACCTCTCTCTAAAACTAACTCATTCGCTCTCTAAAACTCTCTAACCTCTCTCTAAAACTAACTCATTCTCTCTCTAAAACTCTCATTCTCTCTAAAACTAACTAATCCTCTCTCTAAAACTAACTAATCCTCTCTCTAAAACTCTCATTCTCTCTCTGAAACTAACTAATCCTCTCTCTAAAACTCTCATTCCCTCTCTAAAACTAACTAATCCTCTCTCTAAAACTCTCATTCTCTCTCTGAAACTAACTAATCCTCTCTCTAAAACTCTCATTCCCTCTCTAAAACTAACTAATCCTCTCTCTAAAACTCTCATTCCCTCTCTAAAACTAACTAATCCTCTCTCTAAAACTCTCATTCTCTCTCTAAAACGAACTAATCCTCTCTAAAACTCTCATTCTCTCTCTAAAACTAACTAATCCTCTCTCTAAAACTCTCATTCTCTCTCTAAAACTCTCTAACCTCTCTCTAAAACTAACCCATTCTCTCTCTGAAACTCTCTCTAAAACAAACTCATTCTCTCTCTAACCTCTCTCTAAAACTAACTCATTCTCTCTCTAAAACTCTCTAAAACTCTCATTCTCTCTCTAAAACTAACTAATCCTCTCTCTAAAACTCTCATTCCCTCTCTAAAACTAACTAATCCTCTCTCTAAAACTCTCATTCTCTCTCTAAAACGAACTAATCCTCTCTAAAACTCTCATTCTCTCTCTAAAACTAACTAATCCTCTCTCTAAAACTCTCATTCTCTCTCTAAAACTAACTAATCCTCTCTAAAACTCTCATTCTCTCTCTAAAACGAACTAATCCTCTCTCTAAAACTAACTAATCCTCTCTCTAAAACTCTCATTCTCTCTCTAAAACTAACTAATCCTCTCTCTAAAACTCTCATTCTCTCTCTAAAACTAACTAATCCTCTCTAAAACTCTCATTCTCTCTCTAAAACGCTCTCCCCTTCCCCCCTTGCTGTACTCATCTTCTTTCTCTCCAACTTTCACCACCTCCTTCTCCCTTCTCTCTACCTCCATCTTTTTCTCACCTGCTGGATAAGAGATTCCCTTTGTTCTGTCTGCACAGGGCTTTCCTCTCCTCCCTCTCTTTTCTCCCTCTGCGCCACAAAGGACTTAGACGTGAGTTAAATGCATTCTTAGAAAGAGATAACGTCTCTCCTCCTTCTCTTCCCCTGAGGGGTAAATGTTATTTTCCTCCACTCTCCCTCCCTCCCTCCCTACTCACTCTCTCGCTCTCTACCTCCCTCCCTACTCTCTCTCCCTCCCTCCCTACTCTCTCTACCTCCCTACTCACTCTCTCTCTCTCCCTCCCTCCCTACTCTCTCTACCTCCCTACTCACTCTCTCTCTCCCTCCTCCCTACTCTCTCTACCTCCCTACTCTCTCTCCCTCCCTCCCTACTCTCTCTACCTCCCTACTCTCTCTACCTCCCTACTCACTCTCTCTCTCCTCCCTCCCTACTCTCTCTCTCCCTCCCTACTCTCTCTCCCTCTCTCTCTCTCTCCCCCTCTCTCTCCCTCCCTACTCTCTCTCCCTCCCTCCTTCCCACTCTCTCTCTCTCTCTCTCCTACTCTCCCTCCCTCACTCTCTCTCTCTCCACCCTACTCACTCATTCTCTCCCCACCCTACTCACTCTCTCTCCCTCCCTACTCACTCTCTCTCCCTCCCTACTCACTCTCTCTCCCTCCCTACTCACTCTCTCTCTCCCTCCCTACTCACTCTCTCTCTACCTCCCTACTCACTCTCTCTCTACCTCCCTACTCACTCTCTCTCTACCTCCCTACTCACTCTCTCTCCCTCCCTACTCACGCTCTCTCCCTCCCTACTCACGCTCTCTCCCTCCCTACTCACGCTCTCTCCCTCCCTACTCACGCTCTCTCCCTCCCTACTCACGCTCTCCCTCCCTACTCACGCTCTCTCCCTCCCTATTCACGCTCTCTCCCTCCCTACTCACGCTCTCTCCCTCCCTACTCACGCTCTCTCCCTCCCTACTCACGCTCTCTCCCTCCCTACTCACGCTCTCTCCCTCCCTATTCACGCTCTCTCCCTCCCTACTCACGCTCTCTCCCTCCCTACTCACGCTCTCTCCCTCCCTATTCACGCTCTCTCCCTCCCTACTCACGCTCTCTCCCTCCCTACTCACGCTCTCTCCCTCCCTATTCACGCTCTCTCCCTCCCTACTCACGCTCTCTCCCTCCCTACTCACGCTCTCTCCCTCCCTACTCACGCTCTCTCCCTCCCTATTCACGCTCTCTCCCTCCCTACTCACGCTCTCTCCCTCCCTACTCACGCTCTCCCCTCCCTACTCACGCTCTCTCCCTCCCTACTCACGCTCTCTCCCTCCCTACTCACGCTCTCTCCCTCCCTACTCACGCTCTCTCCTCCCTACTCACGCTCTCTCCCTCCCTATTCACGCTCTCTCCCTCCCTACTCACGCTCTCTCCCTCCCTACTCACGCTCTCTCCCTCCCTACTCACGCTCTCTCCCTCCCTACTCACGCTCTCCCTCCCTACTCACGCTCTCCCTCCCTACTCACGCTCTCTCCCTCCCTATTCACGCTCTCTCCCTCCCTACTCACGCTCTCTCCCTCCCTACTCACGCTCTCTCCCTCCCTACTCACGCTCTCTCCCTCCCTACTCACGCTCTCTCCCTCCCTACTCACGCTCTCTCCCTCCCTACTCACGCTCTCCCTCCCTACTCACGCTCTCTCCCTCCCTATTCACGCTCTCTCCTCCCTACTCACGCTCTCTCCTCCCTACTCACGCTCTCTCCCTCCCTACTCACGCTCTCTCCCTCCCTACTCACGCTCTCTCCCTCCCTACTCACGCTCTCTCCCTCCCTATTCACGCTCTCTCCCTCCCTACTCACGCTCTCTCCCTCCCTACTCACGCTCTCTCCCTCCCTATTCACGCTCTCTCCCTCCCTACTCACGCTCTCTCCCTCCCCTACTCACGCTCTCTCCTCCCTATTCACGCTCTCTCCCTCCCTACTCACGCTCTCTCCCTCCCTACTCACGCTCTCTCCTCCCTACTCACGCTCTCTCCCTCCCTATTCACGCTCTCTCCCTCCCTACTCACGCTCTCTCCCTCCCTACTCACGCTCTCTCCCTCCCTACTCACGCTCTCTCCCTCCCTACTCTCTCTACCTCCCTACTCACTCTCTCTCTCCCTCCCTACTCTCTCTCTACCTCCCTACTCACTCTCTCTCTCTCCCTCCCTCCCTACTCTCTCTACCTCCCTACTCTCTCCCTCTCTCTCTCTTTCTCCCCCTCTCTCTCCCTCTCTCTCCCTCCCTCCCTACTCTCTCTCCCTCCCTACTCTCTCTCCCTCCCTCCTTCCCTCTCTCTCTCTCTCTCCCTACTCTCCCTCCCTCACTCTCCACCCTACTCACTCATTCTCTCCCCTCCCTACTCACTCTCTCTCTACCTCCCTACTCACTCTCTCTCTACCTCCCTACTCACTCTCTCTCTACCTCCCTACTCACTCTCTCTCCCTCCCTACTCACTCTCTCTCTACCTCCCTACTCACTCTCTCTCTACCTCCCTACTCACTATCTCTACCTCCCTACTCTCTCTCCCTCTACCTCCCTACTCTCTATCCCTCTCTCTCTCTCCCTCCCTTCCTCCCTACTCTCTCTCTACCTCCCTACTCTCTCTACCTCCCTACTCACTCTCTCTCCCTCCCTACTCACTCATTCTCTCCCTCCCTACTCACGCTCTCTACCTCCCTACTCACGCTCTCTACCTCCCTACTCACGCTCTCTCCCTCCCTACTCACGCTCTCTCCCTCCCTACTCACGCTCTCTCCCTCCCTACTCACGCTCTCTCCCTCCCTACTCGCGCTCTCTCCTCCCTACTCACTCTCTCTCCTCCCTACTCACTCTCTCTCCCTCCCTACTCACTCTCTCTCCCTCCCTACTCACTCTCTCTCTCCTCCCTACTCACGCTCTCTCCCTCCCTACTCACGCTCTCTCCCTCCCTACTCACGCTCTCTCCCTCCCTACTCACGCTCTCTCCCTCCCTACTCACGCTCTCTCCCTCCCTACTCACGCTCTCTCCCTCCCTACTCACGCTCTCTCCCTCCCTACTCACGCTCTCTCCCTCCCTACTCACGCTCTCTCCCTCCCTACTCACGCTCTCTCCCTCCCTACTCACGCTCTCTCCCTCCCTACTCACGCTCTCTCCCTCCCTACTCACGCTCTCTCCCTCCCTACTCACGCTCTCTCCCTCCCTACTCACGCTCTCTCTCTCTCCCTCCCCACTCACTCTCTCTCCCTCCCTACTCACTCTCTCCCTCTCCCTCCCTACTCACTCTCTCTCTCCCTACTCACTCTCTCTCCCTACTCACTCTCTCTCCTTCCCTACTCACTCTCTCTCTCCCTACTCAATCTCTCTCTCTCCCTACTCACTCTCTCTCTCTCTCCCTACTCACTCTCTCTCTCCCTCCCTACTCACTCTCTCCCTCCCTCCCTACTCACTCTCCCTCCCTCCCTACTCACTCTCCCTCCCTCCCTCCCTACTCACTCTCCCTCTCTCCCTCCCTACTCGCTCTCTCCCTCCCTCCCTCCCTACTCACTCTCGCTCTCTCCCTCCCTCCCTACTCACTCTCGCTCTCTCCCTCCCTCCCTACTCACTCTCGCTCTCTCTCTCTCTCTCTCCCTACTCACTCTCTCTCTCCCTCCCTACTCACTCTCTCTCTCCCTCCCTACTCACTCTCTCTCCCTCCCTACTCACTCTCTCTCCCTCCCTCCCTAAACTCTCTCCCTCCCTAATCTCTCTCCCTCCCTAAACTCTCTCTCCCTCCCTACTCTCTCCACCCTCTCACTACTCTCTCCACCCTCTCCGTCCCTACTCTCTCTCTCTCACTACTCTCTCCACCCTCTCCGTCCCTACTCTCCCTCCCTCCCTACTCTCGCTCTCCCTCCCTCCCTACTCTCGCTCTCTCCCTCCCTCCCTACTCTCGCACTCTCGCTCTCTCCCTCCCTCCCTACTCACTCTCTCCCTCCCTCCCTACTCACTCTCTCCCTCCCTCCCTCCCTACTCACTCTCCCTCCCTACTCACTCTCTCCCTCCCTCCCTACTCACTCTCTCCCTCCCTCCCTACTCACTCTCTCTCTCTCCCTCCCTACTCACTCTCTCTCCCTCCCTACTCTACCATCCCTCCTCACTCTCTTTCTAGCTCCCTACCCTCCCTCCCTCCCTCCCTACTCACTCGCTCCCTCCCTCCCTACTCACTCTCTCTCCCTCCCTCCCTACTCACTCTCTCTCTCCCTCCCTCCCTACTCACTCTCTCTCTCCCTCCCTCCCTACTCTAGCATCCCTCCTCACTCTCTCTCTAGCTCCCTACCCTCCCTCCCTCCCTCCCTCCTCACTCTGTCCCTCCCTCCCTACTCTCTCCACTCTCTCCCTCCCTACCCGCTCCCCCTACGGTCTCTGAAGAAGAAAGCCGTTTCCAAAAGGGAAACTTTCAGATGTTTTCCAGACCTAAAAAATAGTCTGTCAAGACGACTCCGCGTGGATCCAGGAACAACAACAAACAAACGACTGGAAAAGATAATCACTGAATACAACCAGGAAAACCAGCTCATTAGACAGATCTATTTCAAATCACCTTCCAACTTAATCAATTGTAGGACAACAATTAGTATTTAATTGGATTAATATGGATTTTAACTCTTTATTTGTGTTATATTTCAGGTCAAAGCACGTGTATCAGAACACTGGACAGCCAATCGTAAAAACAGCAGAACGAGTCTTCCACTTAATGACATGAAACAACAACATCCTATTAGCCAATTACAGTGCTAGTGAGACAGAGCTGGTGTGCGTGCGACAACACCCAGCCACTCAGTGTATGAGGTTTTCAGAGCCAATTTGTTTCTAGTAATGAATAGAGATAACATTATGAAACACAATGACAGCGGCTAAACCATCTAGAGTCAATAAGAGCGTCTGTCCGGTGTCCTCTCCAGTACCTCAGAGCCACTTCTTAATGACAGTGAGCGCTGTAGTAAACGTGCTGAGGCCCGGGTGAGTTCCACGGTAGACCAGAAGCAGGGAGCCGGCCTGAGCTCGGTACCCAGCCTGGAGCAGCTCTGACGCAGCCTTCTCCACGTCCCAACCTCCCTCCCGGTGTCTGGAGAGCAGGTGGGCGCTGAGAGGAGGGTAGAGGGGGGACGGTACACACCCCACCAGGAGACCAGCATCCAGCAGGAGAGACAGGAGCTCTGGGTCGCAGGTAGAGTCACACACCTGGGAGACAGGGTACATGGTTAAAATCACAGGAGACCCCAACCTCAAGTTTCCTCCTTCATCTATGTCCTACCGTGACCCCTGAACTCCCCTTTTGAGTTTGTGTCACTGTGTGTGAGTGTGCGTGTGTGTGTGTGTGTGTGTGTGTGTGTGTGTGTGTGTGTGTGTGTGTGTGTGTGTGTGTGTGTGTGCATGCTGTGGTGTGTTCTATTCATTTAGCTGATCAGCTCCCATATCAAATCTGATTATATTTGTCATATGCGCTGAATACAACAGATGTAGACCTGAGTGAAATCCTTACTTTCGAGCCCCTAACCAACAATGCAGTTTAAACAAATATGGATAAGAATAAGAGTTAAAAGTAATTAAATAGCAGCAGTAAAATAACAATATATACAGGGGGTAGCGGTACAGAGTCAATGTGGAGGCTATATACAGGGGGTACCGGTACAGAGTCAATGTGGAGGCTATATACAGGGGGTACCGGTACAGAGTCAATGTGGAGGCTATATACAGGGGGTACCGGTACAGAGTCAATGTGGAGGCTATATACAGGGTACCGGTACAGAGTCAATGTGGAGGCTATATACAGGGGGTACCGGTACAGAGTCAATGTGGAGGCTATATACAGGGGGTACCGGTACAGAGTCCATGTGGAGGCTATATACAGGGGGTACCGGTACAGAGTCAATGTGGAGGCTATATACAGGGGGTACCGGTACAGAGTCAATGTAGAGGCTATATACAGGGGGTACCGGTACAGAGTCACTGTGGAGGCTATATACAGGGTGTTACGGTACAGAGTCAATGTAGAGGCTATATACAGGGGGTACCGGTACAGAGTCACTGTGGAGGCTATATACAGGGGTACCGGTACAGAGTCAATGTAGAGGCTATATACAGGGGGTACCGGTACAGAGTCAATGTGGAGGCTATATACAGGGGGTACCGGTACAGAGTCGCTGTGGAGGCTATATACAGGGGGTACCGGTACAGAGTCAATGTAGAGGCTATATACAGGGGGTACCGGTACAGAGTCACTGTGGAGGCTATATACAGGGTGTTACGGTACAGAGTCAATGTAGAGGCTATATACAGGGGGTAACCGGTACAGAGTCACTGTGGAGGCTATATACAGGGGTACCGGTACAGAGTCAATGTGGAGAGGCTATATACAGGGGGTACCGGTACAGAGTCAATGTGGAGGCTATATACAGGGGGTACCGGTACAGAGTCAATGTGGAGGCTATATACAGGGGGTACCGGTACAGAGTCAATGTGGAGACTATAAACAGGGTGTTATGGTACAGAGTCAATGTGGAGGCTATATACAGGGTATTACGGTACAGAGTCAATGTGGAGGCTATATACAGGGGGTTCCGGTACAGAGTCAATGTGGAGGCTATATACAGGGGGTACCGGTACAGAGTCAATGTGGAGACTATATACAGGGGGTACCGGTACAGAGTCAATGTGGAGGCTATATACAGGGGGTACCGGTACAGAGTCAATGTGGAGGCTATATACAGGGTGTTACGGTACAGAGTCAATGTGGAGGCTATATACAGTGGGTACCGGTACTGAGTCAGTGTGGAGGCTATATACAGGGTATTACGGTACAGAGTCAATGTGGAGACTATATGCAGGGGGTACCGGTACAGAGTCAATGTGGAGGTTAAATACAGGGGGTACCAGTACAGAGTCAATCTGGATGCTATATACAGGGGGTACCGGTACAGAGTCAATGTGGAGGCTATATACAGGGGGTACCGGTACAGAGTAAATGTGGAGGCTATATACAGGGGGTACCGGTACAGAGTCAATGTGGAGGCTATATACAGGGGGTACCGGTACAGAGTCAATGTGGAGGCTATATACAGGGGGCACCAGTACAGAGTCAATGTGGAGGCTATATACAGGGGGTTACGGTACAGAGTCACTGTGGAGGCTATATACAGGGGGCACCAGTACAGAGTCAATGTGGAGGCTATATACAGGGGGTACCGGTACAGAGTCAATGTGGAGGCTATATACAGGGTATTACGGTACAGAGTCACTGTGGAGGCTATATACAGGGGGCACGGTACAGAGTCACTGTGGAGGCTATATACAGGGGGCACCAGTACAGAGTCAATGTGGAGGCTATATACAGGGGTATTACGGTACAGAGTCACTGTGGAGGCTATATACAGGGGGCACCAGTACAGAGTCAATGTGGAGGCTATATACAGGGTATTACGGTACAGAGTCAATGTGGAGGCTATATACAGGGGGTACCGGTACAGAGTCAATGTGGAGGCTATATACAGGGGGTACCGGTACAGAGTCAATGTGGAGGCTATATACAGGGTGTTACGGTACAGAGTCAATGTGGAGGCTATATACAGGGGGTACCGGTACAGAGTCAATGTGGAGGCTATATACAGGGTATTACGGTACAGAGTCAATGTGGAGGCTATATACAGGGTGTTCCGGTACAGAGTCAATGTGGAGGCTATATACAGGGGGTACCGGTACAGAGTCAATGTGGAGGCTATATACAGGGGGTACCGGTACAGAGTCAATGTGGAGGCTATATACAGGGGGTACCGGTACAGAGTCAATGTGGAGACTATATACAGGGTGTTATGGTACAGAGTCACTGTGGAGGCTATATACAGGGGGCACCAGTACAGAGTCAATGTGGAGGCTATATACAGGGGGCACGGTACAGAGTCACTGTGGAGGCTATATACAGGGGGTACCGGTACAGAGTCAATGTGGAGGCTATATACAGGGGGTACCGGTACAGAGTCAATGTGGAGGCTATATACAGGGGGTACCGGTACAGAGTCAATGTGGAGGCTATATACAGGGGGTACCGGTACAGAGTCAATGTGGAGGCTATATACAGGGGGCACCAGTACAGAGTCAATGTGGAGGCTATATACAGGGGGTACGGTACAGAGTCACTGTGGAGGCTATATACAGGGGGCACCAGTACAGAGTCAATGTGGAGGCTATATACAGGGGGTACCGGTACAGAGTCACTGTGGAGGCTATATACAGGGGGCACCAGTACAGAGTCAATGTGGAGGCTATATACAGGGGGCATTACGGTACAGAGTCAATGTGGAGGCTATATACAGGGGGTACCGGTACAGAGTCAATGTGGAGGCTATATACAGGGTGTTACGGTACAGAGTCAATGTGGAGGCTATATACAGGGGGGTACCGGTACAGAGTCAATGTGGAGGCTATATACAGGGTATTACGGTACAGAGTCAATGTGGAGGCTATATACAGGGTGTTCCGGTACAGAGTCAATGTGGAGGCTATATACAGGGGGTACCGGTACAGAGTCAATGTGGAGGCTATATACAGGGGGTACCGGTACAGAGTCAATGTGGAGACTATATACAGGGTGTTATGGTACAGAGTCACTGTGGAGGCTATATACAGGGGGTACCGGTACAGAGTCAATGTGGAGGCTATATACAGGGGGTACCGGTACAGAGTCAATGTGGAGGCTATATACAGGGGGTACCGGTACAGAGTCAATGTGGAGGCTATATACAGGGGGTACCGGTACAGAGTCAATGTGGAGGCTATATACAGGAGGCACCAGTACAGAGTCAATGTGGAGGCTATATACAGGGTATTACGGTACAGAGTCACTGTGGAGGCTATATACAGGGGGCACCAGTACAGAGTCAATGTGGAGGCTATATACAGGGTATTACGGTACAGAGTCACTGTGGAGGCTATATACAGGGTATTACGGTACAGAGTCACTGTGGAGGCTATATACAGGGGGTAACCTGTACAGAGTCACTGTGGAGGCTATATACAGGGGGCACCGGTACAGAGTCAATGTAGAGGCTATATACAGGGGGTACCGGTACAGAGTCAATGTGGAGGCTATATACAGGGGGTACCGGTACAGAGTCACTGTGGAGGCTATATACAGGGGGTACTGGTACAGAGTCAATGTGGAGGCTATATACAGGGGGTACCGGTACAGAGTCACTGTGGAGGCTATATACAGGGGGTACCGGTACAGAGTCAATGTGGAGGCTATATACAGGGGTTACGGTACAGAGTCAATGTGGAGGCTATATACAGGGGGTACCGGTACAGAGTCAATGTGGAGGCTATATACAGGGTATTACGGTACAGAGTCAATGTGGAGGCTATATACAGGGTGTTACGGTACAGAGTCAATGTGGAGACTATATACAGGGGGTACCGGTACAGAGTCAATGTGGAGGCTATATACAGGGGGTACCGGTACAGAGTCAATGTGGAGGCTATATACAGGGGGTACCGGTACAGAGTCAATGTGGAGACTATATACAGGGTGTTATGGTACAGAGTCACTGTGGAGGCTATATACAGGGGGTACCGGTACAGAGTCAATGTGGAGGCTATATACAGGGTATTACGGTACAGAGTCACTGTGGAGGCTATATACAGGGGGCCGGCACAGAGTCAATGTGGAGGCTATATACAGGGGGTACCGGTACAGAGTCAATGTGGAGGCTATATACAGGGGGTTACCGGTACAGAGTCAATGTGGAGGCTATATACAGGGGGTACCGGTACAGAGTCAATGTGGAGGCTATATACAGGGGGTACCGGTACAGAGTCAATGTGGAGGCTATATACAGGGGGTACCGGTACAGAGTCAATGTGGAGGCTATATACAGGGGGCACCAGTACAGAGTCAATGTGGAGGCTATATACAGGGGGTATTACGGTACAGAGTCACTGTGGAGGCTATATACAGGGGGCACCAGTACAGAGTCAATGTGGAGGCTATATACAGGGGGTACCGGTACAGAGTCAATGTGGAGGCTATATACAGGGGGTACGGTACAGAGTCACTGTGGAGGCTATATACAATTACGGTACAGAGTCACTGTGGAGGCTATATACAGGGGGCACCAGTACAGAGTCAATGTGGAGGCTATATACAGGGGTATTACGGTACAGAGTCAATGTGGAGACTATATACAGGGGTTATGGTACAGAGTCACTGTGGAGGCTATATACAGGGGGTACCGGTACAGAGTCAATGTGGAGGCTATATACAGGGGGGGTACCGGTACAGAGTCACTGTGGAGGCTATATACAGGGGGTACTGGTACAGAGTCAATGTGGAGAGGCTATATACAGGGGGTACCGGTACAGAGTCACTGTGGAGGCTATATACAGGGGGTACCGGTACAGAGTCAATGTGGAGGCTATATACAGGGTGTTACGGTACAGAGTCAATGTGGAGGCTATATACAGGGGGTACCGGTACAGAGTCAATGTGGAGGCTATATACAGGGGGTATTACGGTACAGAGTCAATGTGGAGGCTATATACAGGGTGTTCCGGCACAGAGTCAATGTGGAGGCTATATACAGGGGGTACCGTACAGAGTCAATGTGGAGGCTATATACAGGGGGTACCGGTACAGAGTCAATGTGGAGGCTATATACAGGGGGTACCGGTACAGAGTCAATGTGGAGGCTATATACAGGGTGTTATGGTACAGAGTCACTGTGGAGGCTATATACAGGGGGTACCGGTACAGAGTCAATGTGGAGGCTATATACAGGGTATTACGGTACAGAGTCACTGTGGAGGCTATATACAGGGGGGTACCGGTACAGAGTCAATGTGGAGGCTATATACAGGGGGTACCGGTACAGAGTCAATGTGGAGGCTATATACAGGGGTTACCGGTACAGAGTCAATGTGGAGGCTATATACAGGGGGTACCGGTACAGAGTCAATGTGGAGGCTATATACAGGGGGTACCGGTACAGAGTCAATGTGGAGGCTATATACAGGGGGTACCGGTACAGAGTCAATGTGGAGGCTATATACAGGGGGCACCAGTACAGAGTCAATGTGGAGGCTATATACAGGGGGTATTACGGTACAGAGTCACTGTGGAGGCTATATACAGGGGGCACCAGTACAGAGTCAATGTGGAGGCTATATACAGGGGGTACCGGTACAGAGTCAATGTGGAGGCTATATACAGGGGGTATTACGGTACAGAGTCACTGTGGAGGCTATATACAGGGGGTACGGTACAGAGTCACTGTGGAGGCTATATACAGGGGGCACCAGTACAGAGTCAATGTGGAGGCTATATACAGGGTATTACGGTACAGAGTCACTGTGGAGGCTATATACAGGGGGCACGGTACAGAGTCACTGTGGAGGCTATATACAGGGGGCACCAGTACAGAGTCAATGTGGAGGCTATATACAGGGTATTACGGTACAGAGTCACTGTGGAGGCTATATACAGGGGGCACCAGTACAGAGTCAATGTGGAGGCTATATACAGGGGGTATTACGGTACAGAGTCCATGTGGAGGCTATATACAGGGGTACCGGTACAGAGTCAATGTGGAGGCTATATACAGGGTGTTACGGTACAGAGTCAATGTGGAGGCTATATACAGGGGGTACCGGTACAGAGTCACTGTGGAGGCTATATACAGGGGGTACCGGTACAGAGTCAATGTGGAGGCTATATACAGGGGTACCGGTACAGAGTCACTGTGGAGGCTATATACAGGGGGTACCGGTACAGAGTCAATGTGGAGGCTATATACAGGGGGTACCGGTACAGAGTCAATGTGGAGGCTATATACAGGGGGTACCGGTACAGAGTCAATGTGGAGGCTATATACAGGGGTACCGGTACAGAGTCACTGTGGAGGCTATATACAGGGGGTACCGGTACAGAGTCAATGTGGAGGCTATATACAGGGGGTACCGGTACAGAGTCAATGTGGAGGCTATATACAGGGGGTACCGGTACAGAGTCAGTGTGGAGGCTATATACAGGGTTACCGGTACAGAGTCACTGTGGAGGCTATATACAGGGGGTACCGGTACAGAGTCAATGTGGAGGCTATATACAGGGTGTTACAGTACAGAGTCAATGTGGAGGCTATATACAGGGGGTACCGGTACAGAGTCAATGTGGAGGCTATATACAGGGTGTTACGGTACAGAGTCAATGTGGAGGCTATATACAGGGGGTACCGGTACAGAGTCAATGTGGAGGCTATATACAGGGGTACCGGTACAGAGTCAATGTGGAGGCTATATACAGGGTGTTACGGTACAGAGTCAATGTGGAGGCTATATACAGGGGGTACCGGTACAGAGTCAATGTGGAGGCTATATACAGGGGGTACCGGTACAGAGTCAATGTGGAGGCTATATACAGGGGTACCGGTACAGAGTCAATGTGGAGGCTATATACAGGGGGTACCGGTACAGAGTCAGTGTGGAGGCTATATACAGGGGGTACCGGTACAGAGTCAATGTGGAGGCTATATACAGGGGGCACCGGTACAGAGTCAATGTGGAGGCTATATACAGGGGTACCGGTACAAAGTCAATGTGGAGGCTATATACAGGGGGTACCGGTACAGAGTCAATGTGGAGGCTATATACAGGGGGTACCGGTACAGAGTCAATGTAGAGGCTATATACAGGGGTACCGGTACAGAGTCAGTGTGGAGGCTATATACAGGGGGTACCGGTACAGAGTCAATGTGGAGGCTATATACAGGGGGTACCGGTACAGAGTCAATGTGGAGGCTATATACAGGGGGTAATGGTACAGAGTCAATGTAGAGGCTATATACAGGGTATTACGGTACAGAGTCAATGTGGAGGCTATATACAGGGGGTACCGGTACAGAGTCAATGTGGAGGCTATATACAGGGGGTACCGGTACAGAGTCAATGTGGAGGCTATATACAGGGGTACCGGTACAGAGTCAATGTGGAGGCTATATACAGGGGTACCGGTACAGAGTCAATGTGGAGGCTATATACAGGGGGTACCGGTACAGAGTCAGTGTGGAGGCTATATACAGGGGGTACCGGTACAGAGTCAATGTGGAGGCTATATACAGGGGGCACCGGTACAGAGTCAATGTGGAGGCTATATACAGGGGGTACCGGTACAGAGTCAATGTGGAGGCTATATACAGGGGGTACCGGTACAGAGTCAATGTGGAGGCTATATACAGGGGGTACCGGTACAGAGTCAATGTGGAGGCTATATACAGGGGGTACCGGTACAGAGTCAATGTGGAGGCTATATACAGGGGTACCGGTACAGAGTCAATGTGGAGACTGTATACAGGGGGTACCGGTACAGAGTCAATGTGGAGGCTATATACAGGGGTAATGGTACAGAGTCAATGTAGAGGCTATATACAGGGTGTTATGGTACAGAGTCAATGTGGAGGCTATATACAGGGGGTAATGGTACAGAGTCAATGTAGAGGCTATATACAGGGTGTTATGGTACAGAGTCAATGTGGAGGCTATATACAGGGGGTAATGGTACAGAGTCAATGTAGAGGCTATATACAGGGTGTTATGGTACAGAGTCAATGTGGAGGCTATATACAGGAGGTACCGGTACTCTTAACCCCTAAACAGCTGGTTGCTCCAGCCTCTACAACCAAATTATACTACTATGTGTGATATGGAGGGGTTGGCTAACAGCAGAAGACCCATTCTGTGTGTCACACGGAGAAGAAGACCCATTCTGTGTGTCACACGGAGAAGAAGACCCATTCTGTGTGTAATACAGAGAAGACCCATTCTGTGTGTCACACGGAGGAGAAGACCCATTCTGTGTGTCACACGGAGAAGAAGACCCATTCTGTGTGTCACACGGAGAAGAAGACCCATTCTGTGTGTCACACGGAGAAGAAGACCCATTCTGTGTGTCACACGGAGAAGAAGACCCATTCTGTGTGTCACACGGAGAAGAAGACCCATTCTGTGTGTCACACGGAGAAGACCCATTCTGTGTGTCATACGGAGGAGAAGACCCATTCTGTGTGTCATACGGAGAAGACCCATTCTGTGTGTCATACGGAGGAGAAGACCCATTCTGTGTGTCATTACGGAGGAGAAGACCCATTCTGTGTGTCATACGGAGGAGAAGACCCATTCTGTGTGTCATACGGAGGAGAAGACCCATTCTGTGTGTCATACGGAGGAGAAGACCCATTCTGTGTGTCATACGGAGAAGACCCATTCTGTGTGTCATACGGAGGAGGAGACCCATTCTGTGTGTCATACGGAGGAGAAGACCCATTCTGTGTGTCATACGGAGGAGAAGACCCATTCTGTGTGTCATACGGAGAAGAAGACCCATTCTGTGTGTCATACGGAGAAGAAGACCCATTCTGTGTGTCACGAGGAGAAGACCCATTCTGTGTGTCATACGGAGGAGAAGACCCATTCTGTGTGTCACACGGAGGAGAAGACCCATTCTGTGTGTCATAGGGAGGAGAAGACCCATTCTGTGTGTCACACGGAGGAGAAGACCCATTCTGTGTGTCACACGGAGGAGAAGACCCATTCTGTGTTTCATACGGAGAAGACCCATTCTGTGTGTCACACGGAGGAGAAGACCCATTCTGTGTGTCACACGGAGGAGAAGACCCATTCTGTGTGTCACACGGAGAAGACCCATTCTGTGTGTCACACGGAGGAGAAGACCCATTCTGTGTGTCACACGGAGGAGGAGACCCATTCTGTGTGTCATAGGGAGGAGAAGACCCATTCTGTGTGTCATAGGGAGGAGAAGACCCATTCTGTGTGTCATACGGAGAAGACCCATTCTATGTGTCACACGGAGGAGAAGACCCATTCTGTGTGTCACACGGAGGAGAAGACCCATTCTGTGTGTCATAAGGAGAAGACCCATTCTGTGTGTCATACGGAGAAGACCCATTCTGTGTGTCATACGGAGAAGACCCATTCTGTGTGTCATACGGAGAAGACCCATTCTGTGTGTCATACGGAGAAGACCCATTCTGTGTGTCATACGGAGAAGACCCATTCTGTGTGTCATACGGAGGAGAAGACCCATTCTGTGTGTCATAGGGAGGAGAAGACCCATTCTGTGTGTCATAGGGAGGAGAAGACCCATTCTGTGTGTCATAGGGAGGAGAAGACCCATTCTGTGTGTCATACGGAGAAGACCCATTCTGTGTGTCATACGGAGGAGAAGACCCATTCTGTGTGTCACACGGAGGAGAAGACCCATTCTGTTTGTCACACGGAGAAGACCCATTCTGTGTGTCATACGGAGGAGGAGACCCATCCTGTGTGTCATAAGGAGAAGGAGACCCATTCTGTGTGTCACACGGAGAAGACCCATTCTGTGTGTCATACGGAGGAGAAGACCCATTCTGTGTGTTACACGGAGAAGACCCATTCTGTGTTTCACTCGGAGGAGATGACCCATTCTGTGTGTCACACGGAGGAGACCCATTCTGTGTGTCATACGGAGGAGAAGACCCATTCTGTGTGTCATAGGGAGGAGAAGACCCATTCTGTGTGTCATAGGGAGGAGAAGACCCATTCTGTGTGTCATACGGAGAAGACCCATTCTGTGTGTCATACGGAGAAGACCCATTCTGTGTGTCATACGGAGAAGACCCATTCTGTGTGTCATACGGAGAAGACCCATTCTGTGTGTCATACGGAGGAGAAGACCCATTCTGTGTGTCATAGGGAGGAGAAGACCCATTCTGTGTGTCATAGGGAGGAGAAGACCCATTCTGTGTGTCATAGGGAGGAGAAGACCCATTCTGTGTGTCATACGGAGAAGACCCATTCTGTGTGTCATACGGAGGAGAAGACCCATTCTGTGTGTCACACGGAGGAGAAGACCCATTCTGTTTGTCACACGGAGAAGACCCATTCTGTGTGTCATACGGAGGAGGAGACCCATCCTGTGTGTCATAAGGAGAAGGAGACCCATTCTGTGTGTCACACGGAGAAGACCCATTCTGTGTGTCATACGGAGGAGAAGACCCATTCTGTGTGTCACACGGAGGAGACCCATTCTGTGTGTCATACGGAGGAGAAGACCCATTCTGTGTGTCATAGGGAGGAGAAGACCCATTCTGTGTGTCATAGGGAGGAGAAGACCCATTCTGTGTGTCATACGGAGAAGACCCATTCTGTGTGTCATACGGAGAAGACCCATTCTGTGTGTCATACGGAGGAGAAGACCCATTCTGTGTGTCACACGGAGGAGAAGACCCATTCTGTGTGTCACACGGAGGAGAAGACCCATTCTGTGTGTCATAAGGAGAAGACCCATTCTGTGTGTCACAGGGAGGAGAAGACCCATTCTGTGTGTTACACGGAGAAGACCCATTCTGTGTTTCACTCGGAGGAGATGACCCATTCTGTGTGTCACACGGAGGAGACCCATTCTGTGTGTCATACGGAGGAGAAGACCCATTCTGTGTGTCATAGGGAGGAGAAGACCCATTCTGTGTGTCATAGGGAGGAGAAGACCCATTCTGTGTGTCATACGGAGAAGACCCATTCTGTGTGTCATACGGAGAAGACCCATTCTGTGTGTCATACGGAGAAGACCCATTCTGTGTGTCATACGGAGAAGACCCATTCTGTGTGTCATACGGAGAAGACCCATTCTGTGTGTCATACGGAGAAGACCCATTCTGTGTGTCATACGGAGGAGAAGACCCATTCTGTGTGTCATAGGGAGGAGAAGACCCATTCTGTGTGTCATAGGGAGGAGGAGACCCATTCTGTGTGTCATAGGGAGGAGAAGACCCATTCTGTGTGTCATACGGAGAAGACCCATTCTGTGTGTCATACGGAGGAGAAGACCCATTCTGTGTGTCACACGGAGGAGAAGACCCATTCTGTTTGTCACACGGAGGAGAAGACCCATTCTGTGTGTCATACGGAGGAGGAGACCCATCCTGTGTGTCATAAGGAGAAGGAGACCCATTCTGTGTGTCACACGGAGAAGACCCATTCTGTGTGTCATACGGAGGAGAAGACCCATTCTGTGTGTTACACGGAGAAGACCCATTCTGTGTTTCACTCGGAGGAGATGACCCATTCTGTGTGTCACACGGAGGAGACCCATTCTGTGTGTCATACGGAGGAGAAGACCCATTCTGTGTGTCATAGGGAGGAGAAGACCCATTCTGTGTGTCATAGGGAGGAGAAGACCCATTCTGTGTGTCATACGGAGAAGACCCATTCTGTGTGTCATACGGAGAAGACCCATTCTGTGTGTCATACGGAGGAGAAGACCCATTCTGTGTGTCACACGGAGGAGAAGACCCATTCTGTGTGTCACACGGAGGAGAAGACCCATTCTGTGTGTCATAAGGAGAAGACCCATTCTGTGTGTTATAAGGAGAA
Source organism: Oncorhynchus tshawytscha (assembly GCF_018296145.1). Lineage (NCBI taxonomy): Eukaryota > Metazoa > Chordata > Actinopteri > Salmoniformes > Salmonidae > Oncorhynchus > Oncorhynchus tshawytscha. The sequence continues at coordinate 44,558,910 of NC_056446.1, read as the reverse complement.
GACCCATTCTGTGTGTTATAAGGAGAAGACCCATTCTGTGTGTCATACGGAGAAGACCCATTCTGTGTGTCACAAGGAGGAGAAGACCCATTCTGTGTGTCATAGGGAGGAGAAGACCCATTCTGTGTGTCATAGGGAGGAGAAGACCCATTCTGTGTGTCACACGGAGCAATACAGTATGTCAGTTACCTCGGTGGTGTTGTTGATCTGATCCAGGACCAGCTCTAACAGCTGTGGGTCTTGACTCTCGGTCATCAGTTTAAGAGCTGGGAGCCGTAGGCCTGGTTGATCCAGGAGCAGAGAGGACATGTGTCTGATACACTGTAGGGAAGGGGGGAGGAGGGAGGGAGGAGAGAGAAGGAGGGAGGGGAGAGGGAGGGGAGAAGGAGGGGAGGGAAGGAAGGAGGGAGGGAAGGAAGGAGGGAAGGATGGGAGAGAAGGAGGGAGGGGAGAGAAGGAGGGAGGGGGAGAGAAGGAGGGAGGGGAGGGGGAGGGAGGGGAGGGGGAGGGAAGGAGGGAGGGGAGGGAAGGAGGGAGGGGAGGGGAGGGGAGAGGGAGGGGAGGGGGAGGGGAGAGGGAGGGGGAGAGGGAGGGAAGGAGGGAGGGTGGAGGGAGGTAGGGATGAGGGATTGGGGGGATGGGAGGGGGACACATGCAGTACATGTTAAATAGAGAGGTGCACGGCTGCATGGTGGTAATATACGGATATCAATCGCTCTCCCATCATGCTCTAGTGGTTTCATTCTGTAGGCTTTAAATTAAAAGAGTGTTCAGTCATCTCCTCTCCACACGAAGATTAGTATACCTTAGGGGTAGTACTATCACCAGTAATATCACAAAGCATACCATTATACTACACTGTCTAGTTCTACACAGAATACCATTATACTACACTGTTTAGTTCTACACAGAATACCATTATACTACACTGTCTAGTTCTACTTACAGAATACCATTATACTACACTGTCTAGTTCTACTTACAGAATACCATTATACTACTGTCTAGTTCTACACACAGAATACCATTATACTACACTGTCTAGTTCTACACACAGAATACCATTATACTACACTGTCTAGTTCTACACAGAATACCATTATACTACACTGTCTAGTTCTACACAGAATACCATTATACTACACTGTCTAGTTCTACTCACAGAATACCATTATACTACACTGTCAAATCAAATCAAAAAATCAAATCAAATCAAATCAAATTTTATTTGTCACATACACATGGTTAGCAGATGTTAATGCGAGTGTAGCGAAATGCTTGTGCTTCTAGTTCCGACAATGCAGTAATAACGAGCAAGTAATCTAACTAACAATTCCAAAAAAAAACTACTGTCTTATACACAGTGTAAGGGGATAAAGAATATGTACATAAGGATATATGAATGAGTGATGGTACAGAGCAGCATAGGCAAGATACAGTAGATGATATCGAGTACAGTATATACATATGAGATAAGTATGTAAACCAAGTGGCATAGTTAGAGTGGCTAGTGATACATGTATTACATAAGGATGCAGTCGATGATATAGAGTACAGTATCAACGTATGCATATGAGATGAACAATGTAGGGTAAGTAACATTATATAAGGTAGCATTGTTTAAAGTGGCTAGTGATATATTTACATAATTTCCCATCAATTCCCATGATTAAAGTGGCTGGAGTAGAGTCAGTGTCATTGACAGTGTGTTGGCAGTAGCCACTCAATGTTAGTGGTGGCTGTTTAACAGTCTGATGGCCTTGAGATAGAAGCTGTTTTTCAGTCTCTCGGTCCCAGCTTTGATGCACCTGTACTGACCTCGCCTTCTGGATGACAGCGGGGTGAACAGGCAGTGGCTCGGGTGGTTGATGTCCTTGATGATCTTTATGGCCTTCCTGTAGCATCGGGTGGTGTAGGTGTCCTGGAGGGCAGGTAGTTTGCCCCGGTGATGCGTTGTGCAGACCTCACTACCCTCTGGAGAGCCTTACGGTTGAGGGCGGTGCAGTTGCCATACCAGGCGGTGATACAGCCCGCCAGGATGCTCTCGATTGTGCATCTGTAGAAGTTTGTGAGTGCTTTTGGTGACAAGCCGAATTTCTTCAGCCTCCTGAGGTTGAAGAGGCGCTGCTGCGCCTTCCTCACGATGCTGTCTGTGTGAGTGGACCAATTCAGTTTGTCTGTGATGTGTATGCCGAGGAACTTAAAACTTGCTACCCTCTCCACTACTGTTCCATCGATGTGGATGGGGGTGTTCCCTCTGCTGTTTCCTGAAGTCCACAATCATCTCCTTAGTTTTGTTGACGTTGAGTGTGAGGTTATTTTCCTGACACCACACTCCGAGGGCCCTCACCTCCTCCCTGTAGGCCGTCTCGTCGTTGTTGGTGATCAAGCCTACCACTGTTGTGTCGTCCGCAAACTTGATGATTGAGTTGGAGCGTGCATGGCCACGCAGTCGTGGGTGAACAGGGAGTACAGGAGGGGGCTCAGAACGCACCCTTGTGGGGCCCCAGTGTTGAGGATCAGCGGGGAGGAGATGTTGTTGCCTACCCTCACCACCTGGGGCGGCCCGTCAGGAAGTCCAGTACCCAGTTGCACAGGGCGGGGTCGAGACCCAGGGTCTCGAGCTTGATGACGAGCTTGGAGGGTACTATGGTGTTGAATGCCGAGCTGTAGTCGATGAACAGCATTCTCACATAGGTATTCCTCTTGTCCAGATGGGTTAGGGCAGTGTGCAGTGTGGTAGTGTGTCTAGTTCTACACACAGAATACCATTATACTACACTGTCTAGTTCTACACACAGAATACCATTATACTACACTGTCTAGTTCTACACACAGAATACCATTATACTACACTGTCTAGTTCTACACAGAATACCATTATACTACACTGTCTAGTTCTACACACAGAATACCATTATACTACACTGTCTAGTTCTACACAGAATACCATTATACTACACTGTCTAGTTCTACACACAGAATACCATTATACTACACTGTCTAGTTCTACACACAGAATACCATTATACTACACTGTCTAGTTCTACACACAGAATACCATTATACTACACTGTCTAGTTCTACACACAGAATACCATTATACTACACTGTCTAGTTCTACACACAGAATACCATTATACTACACTGTCTAGTTCTACACAGAATACCATTATACTACTGTCTAGTTCTACACAGAATACCATTATACTACACTGTCTAGTTCTACACACAGAATACCATTATACTACTGTCTAGTTCTACACAGAATACCATTATACTACACTGTCTAGTTCTACACAGAATACCATTATACTACACTGTCTAGTTCTACACACACTGGTAGGTGTTACCTGTGCAGGTAGTTTGTGTTTGGAGGGGTAGAGGGAGCGGACCATGTTCATGATCTCCTGACCCAGGTCCAGTCTGACCTCTGACCCGTGACCTCTGCAGCATTCTATTAAGGTAGAGGTCAACACCACCCAGGGGTTACGCTCACACTGAGCACTGAGGAGAGATGCAGAAAGAGAGGTTACTGTGTGGGTCTGTAAAATGTGTTGGTTCAAAACTATAACAGAAGACAGGAGGAGAGGAAGAACAGAAGGAGGGCTGAGGAGAAGACAGGACAACTGAGGAGAAGACAGGACAACTGAGGAGAAGACAGGACAACTGAGGAGAAGACAGGACAACCGAGGAGAAGACAGGACAACCGAGGAGAAGACAGGACAACTGAGGAGAAGACAGGACAACTGAGGAGAAGACAGGACAACTGAGGAGAAGACAGGATAACCGAGGAGAAGACAGGACAACTGAGGAGAAGACATGACAACTGAGGAGAAGACAGGACAACTGAGGAGAAGACAGGACAACTGAGGAGAAGACATGAGGAGAGGAGGAACAGGAGGAGGGATGAGGTTGAGGAGAAGACAGGAGGAGAGGAGGAACAGAACGAGGGAGAGAGAAAGTAGACAGCCATTCATTTAGCTGGTCAGCTCCCATCAGGGTTAGGGTCATGCCAGGGTTAGGGTCATGCCAGGGTCAGGGTCATACCAGGGTTAGGGTCATGGTAGGGGTAGGGTCATGGGTAGGGTCATACCAGGGTTAGGGTCATGCCAGGGTTAGGATCAGGGTCATACCAGGGTTAGGGTTAGGGCCAGGGTCATGCCAGAGTTAGGGTCAGGGTTATGCCAGGGTTAGGGTTAGGGTCATGCCAGGGGTAGGGTTAGGGTCAGGGTCATGCCAGGGTTAGGGTCAGGGTTATGCCAGGGTTAGGGTTAGGTTCATGCCAGGGTTAGGTTTAGGGTCAGGGTCATGCCAGGGGTAGGGTTAGGGTCAGGGTCATGCCAGGGTTAGGGTCAGGGTTAGGGTCATGCCAGGGTTAGGGTCATGCCAGGGTTAGGGTCAGGGTCATGCCAGGGTTAGGGTTAGGGTCAGGGTCATGCCAGGGGTAGGGTTAGGGTCATGTCAGGGGTAGGGTTAGGGTCAGGGTTAGGGTCATGCCAGGGTTAGGGTTATGCCAGGGTTAGGGTCAGGGTTAGGGTCATGCCAGGGTTAGGGTCATGCCAGGGTCAGGGTCATGCCAGGGTTAGGGTCATGCCAGGGTCAGGGTCATGCCAGGGTCAGGGTCATACCAGGGTTAGGGTCATGGTAGGGGTAGGGTCATACCAGGGTTAGGGTCATGCCAGGGTTAGGATCAGGGTCATACCAGGGTTAGGGTTAGGGCCAGGGTCATGCCAGGGTTAGGGTCAGGGTTATGCCAGGGTTAGGGTTAGGGTCATGCCAGGGGTAGGGTTAGGGTCAGGGTCATGCCAGGGGTAGGGTTAGGGTCAGGGTCATGCCAGGGTTAGGGTCAGGGTTATGCCAGGGTTAGGGTTAGGTTCATGCCAGGGTTAGGGTTAGGGTCAGGGTCATGCCAGGGGTAGGGTTAGGGTCAGGGTCATGCCAGGGTTAGGGTCAGGGTTAGGGTCATGCCAGGGTTAGGGTCAGGGTCATGCCAGGGGTAGGGTTAGGGTTAGGGTCAGGGTCATGCCAGGGGTAGGGTTAGGGTCATGTCAGGGGTAGGGTTAGGGTTAGGGTCAGGGTTAGGGTCATGCCAGGGTTAGGGTTATGCCAGGGTTAGGGTCAGGGTTAGGGTCATGCCAGGGTTAGGGTCATGCCAGGGTCAGGGTCATGCCAGGGTTAGGGTCATGCCAGGGTCAGGGTCATGCCAGGGTCAGGGTCATGCCAGTGGTATTGCCACTACAGCTGAAGGAAGAAACAGAGTTGTACCACCAGTTATATTATAATTTACATTTTCCAGATTAACTGATTATGGTTGTGAGGTCTGGGATCCAGTCACCAACGAAGAATTCTGACCCAAACTTAAGGAAAGCTTTGACTATGTACAGACTCAGTGAGAATAGCCTTGCTATTGAGAAAGGCCTCCGTAGGCAGACCTTGCACTCAAGAGAAGACAGGCTATGTGCTCACTGCCCACAAAATGAGTTGGAAACTGAGCTGCACTTCCTAACCTCCTGCCCAATGTATGACTATATGAGAGAGACATATTTCCCTCAGATTACACAGATACACAAAGAATTTGAAAAACCCAATAATGATAAACTCCCATATCTACTGGGTGAAATTCCACAGTGTGCCATCACAGCAGCAAGATGTGTGACCTGTTACCACAAGAAAAGGTCAACCAGTGAAGAACAAACACCATTGTAAATAAAAACCATATTTATGTTTATTTATTTTCCCTTTTGTACTTTAACTATTTACACATGACATTAGAAAATACTTTATTCTTTTGGAAGTTGTGAGTGTAATATTTACTGTTAATTTGACTTTTGTTTAAAATCTACTTCACTTGCTTTGGCAATGTAAATATGTTTCCCATCACAATAAAGCCATTGAATTGAGAGAGAGAGAGAGAGAGGGGGAGAGAGAGAGGGCGGCACAGAGAGAGGGGAGAGAGAGAGAGGGGGGGAGAGAGGGCGGCACAGAGAGAGGGGAGAGAGAGAGAGAGGGGGAGAGAGAGAGGGAGGCACAGAGAGAGGGGAGAGAGAGAGAGGCACAGAGAGAGGGAGAGAGGGAGAGAGAGAGAGGGGGAGAGAGAGGGGAGAGAGAGAGAGAGAGGGGGAGAGAGAGGGGCGGCACAGAGAGGGAGAGAGGGGAGAGAGAGAGAGAGAGGGGGGAGAGAGAGAGGGCGGCACAGAGAGAGGGGAGACAGAGAGAGAGAGAGGGGAGAGAGAGAGGGGGGAGAGAGGGAGGGCGGCACAGAGAGGGAGAGAGGGGAGAGAGAGAGGCACAGAGAGGGAGAGAGAGGGGGAGAGAGAGAGAGAGTCAGATGTTTCCAGTTGTCGCCATCATAGAGATGTCAACCGCTGGAGTTGTTGTTGTTACTAGCGGTAACAGGGTAGTGTCTGTAATACTAGCGGTAACAGGGTAGTGTCTGTAATACTAGCGGTAACAGGGTAGTGTCTGTAATACTAGCGGTAACAGGGTAGTGTCTCCCTCCCTCCCTCCCCCATAATCTCCGTGGTTCTAAATCAAGTTGTTTAGTTCACTACTAAAATCTGAAGTGATTTTACCCACGCACCGTTACCGTTTCTCTCCCTCCTTCCACCCCTCCTCTCCTTTCCCCCTCTTTCTCTCCCGCCACCCCTCTTTATCTCCCTCCACCCCTCTTTCTCTCCCTCCTTCCACCCCGCCTCTCCTACCCCCTCCTTCCATCCCTCCTCTCCCCCTTCTTTCTCTCCCTCCACCCCTCTTTCTCTCCCTCCTTCCACCCCTCTTTCTCTCCTTCCACCCCTCTTTCTCTCCTTTCCCCCTCCTTCTCTCCCTCCTTCCACCCCTCCTTCTCTCCCTCCTTCCACCCCTCTTTCTCTCCTTCCACCCCTCTTTCTCTCCTTCCACCCCTCCTTCCACCCCTCCTTCTCTCCTTACCCCTCTTTCTCTCCCTCCTTCCACCCCTCCTCTCCTACCCCCTCCTTCCTTCCACCCCTCCTCTTCTACCCCCTCTTTCTCTCCCTCCTTCCACCCCTCCTCTCCTTCCCCCTCCTCTCTTTCTCTCCCTCCTTCCACCCCTCCTCTCCTTCCCCCTCTCTTTCTCTCCCTACTTCCTCTCCTTCCCCCTCTCTTTCTCTCCCTACTTCCACCCCTCCTCTCCCTCCTTCTCTCCCTCCTCCCACTCCTCCTCTTTCTCTTTCCCCCTCTCCTTCTCTCCCTCCTTCCTTCTCGCCCTACTTCCACCCCTCCTCTCTTTCCCCCTCTCCTTCTCTCCCTCCTTCCTCTCTTTCCCCCTCTCCTTCTCTCCCTCCTTCCTCTCTTTCCCCCTCTCCTTCTCACCCTACTTCCACCCCTCCCCTCTCCTTCTCACCCTACTTCCACCCCTCCCCTCTCTCCCTCCTCCCTCTCTTTCCTCCTCTCCTTCTCTCCCTCCTTCCACCCCTCCTCTCCTACCCCCTCCTTCCACCCCTCTTTCTCTCCCTCCTTCCTCTCTTTCCCCCTCTCCTTCTCACCCTACTTCCACCCCTCCCCTCTCCTTCTCACCCTACTTCCACCCCTCCCCTCTCTCCCTCTCTTTCCTCCTCTCCTTCTCTCCCTCCTTCCACCCCTCCTCTCCTACCCCCTCCTTCCACCCCTCTTTCTCTCCCTCCTTCCTCTCTTTCCCCCTCTCCTTCTCTCCCTCCTTCCTCTCTTTCCCCCTCTCCTTCTCTCCCTCCTTCCTCTCTTTCCCCCTCTCCTTCTCACCCTACTTCCACCCCTCCCCTCTCTCCCTCCTCCCTCTCTTTCCCCCTCTCCTTCTCGCCCTACTTCCACCCCTTCCACCCCTTCTCACCCTACTTCCACCCCTCCCCTCTCTCCTCCCTCTCTTTCCTCCTCTCCTTCTCTCCCTCCTTCCACCCCTCCTCTCCTACCCCCTCCTTCCACCCCTCTTTCTCTCCCTCCTTCCTCTCTTTCCCCCTCTCCTTCTCTCCCTCCTTCCTCTCTTTCCCCCTCTCCTTCTCTCCCTCCTTCCTCTTTCCCCCTCTCCTTCTCACCCTACTTCCACCCCTCCCCTCTCTCCCTCCTCCCTCTCTTTCCCCCTCTCCTTCTCGCCCTACTTCCACCCCTCCCCTCTCTCCCTCCTCCGTCTCTTTCCCCCTCTCCTTAATATCATGTCTGTCCCTCCCTCCCACTATGCATCAATCTTTTAATGGGGAGCTAATGAGTGCAACCCTTGGGAGACCGGTAGAGAATCAGAATTGAACTAGAGATAAAACATCATATCAAATACACCTACACTTCCTCTTTCATCATAGGTGGCCACGCCTGGAGGAGGAGCATCAGCTGCTGAAACTCCTCCCACTTCCTGCTGTCGCCTAGCAGCTGGAGGAAGAGACGATACCTCTTCTCCTCATTTTCTATGTCATCCATCTCCACCTGACAGAAAGAGAGAGGAGGGGGAGAGAGAGAGGAGGGGGAGAGAGAGAGAGGAGGGGGAAAAGAGAGAGAGGAGGGGGGAGAGAGAGAGGGAGGGGGAGAGAGGGAGGGGGAGAGAGGGAGGGGGAGAGAGGGAGGGAAGAGAGGGGGGGGAAGAGAGGGGAGGGGGAGAGAGAGAATTAAAGTAAATCGTTTCATTCGTTCTCAGATTTAACAGTTCAGAGTCCTATCAACACTATTAATATACTAACACCCCACAGACAGACAGACAATATACTAACACCTCACAGACAGACAGACAATATACTAACACCTCACAGACAGAGACACTATTAATATACTAACACCCCACAGACAGACAGACAATATACTAACACCCCACAGACAGACAGACAATATACTAACGACAGACAGACAGACAGACAGACAATATACAGACAGACACTAACACCCCACAGACAGACAGACAGACACTATTAATATACCAACCCACAGACAGACAGACACTATTAATATACCACCCCATAGACAGACAGACAGACACTATTAATATACCACCCCACAGACAGACACACTATTAATATACCACCCCACAGACAGACAGACAGACAGACATACACTATTAATATACCACCCACAGACAGACAGACAGACACTAACACCCCACAGACAGACAGACACTATTAATATACCACCCCACAGACAGACAGACAGACACTATTAATATACCACCCCACAGACAGACACTATTAATATACCACCCCACAGACAGACAGACACTATTAATATACCACCCCACAGACAGACAGACAGACAGACAGATTAATATACCAACCCACAGACAGACAGACAGACACTATTAATATACCACCCCACAGACAGACAGACAGACACTATTAATATACCACCCCACAGACAGACAGACACTATTAATATACCACCCCACAGACAGACACACTATTAATATACAACCCCACAGACAGACAGACAGACAGACAGACACTATTAATATACCACCCCACAGACAGACAGACAGACAGACTATTAATATACCACCCCACAGACAGACAGACAGACAGACACTATTAATATACCACCCCACAGACAGACAGACAGACACTATTAATATACCACCCCACAGACAGACAGACACTATTAATATACCACCCCACAGACAGACAGACACTATTAATATACCACCCCATAGACAGACAGACAGACAGACACTATTAATATACAGACCACAGACAGACAGACAGACAGACACTATTAATATACCACAGACAGACAGACAGACAGACACTATTAATATACCACCCCACAGACAGACAGACAGACACTATTAATATACCACCCCACAGACAGACAGACACTATTAATATACCACCCCACAGACAGACAGACACTATTAATATACCACCCACAGACAGACAGACACTATTAATATACCACCCCACAGACAGACAGACACTATTAATATAGACACCCAGACAGACAGACAGACACTATTAAGATACCACCCCACAGACAGACAGACAGACAGACACTATTAATATACCACCCCACAGACAGACAGACAGACACTATTAATATACCACCCCACAGACAGACAGACAGACACTATTAATATACCACCCCACAGACAGACAGACACTATTAATATACCACCCCACAGACAGACAGACAGACACTATTAGACAGACCACCCCAGACAGACAGACAGACAGACACTATTAATATACCACCCCAGACAGACAGACAGACAGACAGACAGACAGACACTATTAATATACAGACCCCACAGACAGACAGACAGACACTACAGATATACCACCCCATAGACAGACAGACACTATTAATATACCACCCCACAGACAGACAGACAGACACTATTAATATACCACCCCACAGACAGACACTATTAATATACCACCCCACAGACAGACACACTATTAATATACCACCCCACAGACAGACAGACAGACAGACAGACACTATTAATATACCACCCCACAGACAGACAGACAGACACTATTAATAGACACACCCCACAGACAGACACTATTAATATACCACCCAGATAGACAGACAGACAGACAGACACTATTAATATACAGACCCCACAGACAGACAGACACTATTAATATACCACCCCACAGACAGACAGACAGACACTATTAATATACCACCCCACAGACAGACAGACACTATTAATATACCACCCCAGACAGACAGACAGACACTATTAATATAGACAGACACCCAGACAGACAGACAGACAGACACTATTAATATACAGACAGACAGACACTATTAATATACCACCCCACAGACAGACACTATTAATATACAGACCCCACAGACAGACACTATTAATATAGACACCCCAGACAGACAGACACTATTAATATACCACCCCACAGACAGACAGACACTATTAATATACAGACCCCACAGACAGACAGACACTATTAGATATACACCCCACAGACAGACACTATTAATATACACCCCAGACAGACAGACAGACACTAGAATACAGACAGACAGACAGACAGACAGACAGACACTATTAGACATACACCCCAGACAGACAGACAGACACTACAGATATACCACCCCACAGACAGACAGACACTATTAATATACCAGACCCACAGACAGACAGACAGACACTATTAATATACCACCCCACAGACAGACAGACACTATTAATATACCACCCACAGACAGACAGACACTATTAATAGACAGACAGACAGACAGACAGACACTATTAATATACCACCCCACAGACAGACAGACAGACACTATTAATATACCACCCACAGACAGACAGACAGACACTATTAGATATACCACCCCACAGACAGACAGACAGACACTATTACAGACAGACAGACAGACAGACAGACAGACAATATACCACCCCACAGACAGACAGACACTGTTAATATACCACCCCACAGACAGACAGACAGACACTATTAATATACCACCCCACAGACAGACAGACAGACACTATTAATATACACCCCACAGACAGACAGACAGACAGACAGACAATATACAACAGACAGACAGACACTACAATATACACCCCACAGACAGACAGACAGACAGACAGATACCAACCCACAGACAGACAGACAGACACTATTAATATACAGACAGACAGACAGACAGACAGACAGACAGACATTAATATACAGACCCCACAGACAGACAGACACTACAGACAGATACCACCCCACAGACAGACAGACACTATTAATATACCACCCCACAGACAGACAGACACTATTAATATACAGACAGACCCCACAGACAGACAGACAGACACTATTAATATACCACCCCACAGACAGACAGACACTATTAATATACCACCCCACAGACAGACAGACAGACAGACAGATATACCACCCCATAGACAGACAGACACTATTAATATACCACAGACAGACACAGACAGACAGACAGACACTATTAATATACCACAGACAGACAGACAGACACTATTAATAGACCACCCCATAGACAGACAGACAGACAGACACTATTAATATACCACCCCACAGACAGACAGACACTATTAATATACCACCCCACAGACAGACAGACACTATTAATATACACCCCACAGACAGACAGACAGACAGACACTATTAATATACCACCCCACAGACAGACAGACAGACACTATTAACAGACAGACCCCACAGACAGACAGACAGACACTATTAATATACCACCCCACAGACAGACAGACACTATTAATATACCACCCCACAGACAGACAGACACTATTAATATACCACCCCACAGACAGACAGACAGACAGACACTATTAATATACCACCCCACAGACAGACAGACACTATTAATAGACCACCCCACAGACAGACAGACACTATTAATATACCACCCCACAGACAGACAGACACTATTAATATACCACCCCACAGACAGACAGACACTATTAATATACCACCCCACAGACAGACACTATTAATATACCACCCCACAGACAGACAGACACTATTAATATACCACCCCACAGACAGACAGACAGACAGACACTATTAATATACCACAGACAGACAGACAGACACTATTAATATACCACCCCACAGACAGACAGACACTATTAATATACACCCCACAGACAGACAGACACTATTAATATACACCCCACAGACAGACAGACACTATTAATATACCACCCCACAGACAGACAGACACTATTAATATACCACCCCACAGACAGACAGACACTATTAATATACCACCCCACAGACAGACAGACACTATTAATATACAGACAGACAGACAGACACTATTAATATACCACCCCACAGACAGACAGACACTATTAATATACCACCCCACAGACAGACAGACAGACACTACAGACAGACAGACCCCACAGACAGACAGACAGACACTATTAGACAGACCACCCCACAGACAGACAGACAGACACTATTAATATACCACCCCACAGACAGACAGACAGACAGACAGACAGACAGACAGACACTATTAATATACCACCCCACAGACAGACAGACACTACAATATACCACCCCACAGACACAGACAGACAGACACTATTAATATACCACCCACAGACAGACAGACAGACACTATTAATATACCACCCCACAGACAGACAGACAGACATTAATATACCACCCCACAGACAGACAGACAGACACTATTAATATACCACCCACAGACAGACAGACAGACACTATTAATATACAGACAGACAGACAGACACTACAGACAGACAGACAGACAGACAGACAGACAGACAGACCACCCCACAGACAGACACTATTAAGACAGACAGACAGACACACTATTAATATACCACCCCACAGACAGACAGACAGACACTATTAATATACCACCCCACAGACAGACAGACAGACTATTAATATACACCCCAGACAGACAGACAGACAGACACTATTAATATACCACCCCAGACAGACAGACAGACACTATTAATATACCACCCCACAGACAGACAGACACTATTAATATACCACCCCACAGACAGACAGACAGACACTATTAATATACCACCCCACAGACAGACAGACAGACACTATTAATATACCACCCCACAGACAGACAGACACTATTAATATACCACCCCACAGACAGACAGACACTATTAATATACCACCCCACAGACAGACAGACAGACAGACACTATTAAGATACAGACAGACATTAATATACCACACAGACAGACAGACACTATTAATATACCACCCCACAGACAGACAGACACTATTAATATACCACCCCACAGACAGACAGACACTATTAATATACCACCCCACAGACAGACAGACAGACAGACAGATTAATATACCACCCCACAGACAGACAGACAGACACTATTAATATACCACCCCAGACAGACAGACAGACAGACACTATTAATATACCACCCCACAGACAGACAGACAGACACTATTAATATACCACCCCACAGACAGACAGACAGACACTATTAATATACCACCCCACAGACAGACACTATTAATATACCACCCCACAGACAGACAGACAGACACTATTAATATACCACCCCACAGACAGACAGACACTATTAATATACCACCCCACAGACAGACAGACAGACACTATTAATATACCACCCCACAGACAGACAGACACTATTAATATACCACCCCACAGACAGACAGACAGACACTATTAATATACCACCCCACAGACAGACAGACACTATTAATATACCACCCCACAGACAGACAGACACTATTAATATACCACCCCACAGACAGACAGACACTATTAATATACCACCCCACAGACAGACAGACAGACACTATTAATATACCACCCCACAGACAGACAGACAGACACTATTAATATACCACCCCACAGACAGACAGACAGACACTATTAATATACCACCCCACAGACAGACAGACAGACACTATTAATATACCACCCCACAGACAGACAGACAGACACTATTAATATACCACCCCACAGACAGACAGACAGACACTATTAATATACCACCCCAGACAGACAGACAGACACTATTAATATACCACCCCACAGACAGACAGACAGACACTATTAATATACCACCCCACAGACAGACAGACAGACACTATTAATATACCACCCCACAGACAGACAGACAAAACAAGAGAATCCAACACTACACAAAGTAGGTCACACACCTGAAACATTCAGACATGGGCTTACACACACACCAGGCAGGTACACACACACACACACACACACAGGCAGGTACACACACACACACACACACACCAGGCAGGTACACACACACACCCACACACACACACACACCAGGCAGGTACACACACACACAACATGTTTACATTTGCAGTGCATACTAACGAGATGGTGTGTAATGAATGATCTGTCAGCGAGATTCTCCAATTACATTGAATGAACTAAAGGACAAAATACGAACCCACCAACCCCAACAAGGCTTGTGGGGAGGATAGTAGGATAGATAGATAGGATACACAGTATGGTAAACAAACTCCAGCTGTGGTGACGAGCGGTTGGATTTCTGAGACCAAAGCATTCTGGGTGACGCTGGTGTGTGAAGTGGTTGAAACTACAACTCTACCAAAGGACAAGACTATTCCACGTGGAGCGTTGGCTCCACGGCTGGAAGTGGTTCAACTCTGAGACTATCGATCCCTACAGAATAAGAGAAAATCTTAGATACAAATGACTAGTCAGCAGCTAGAAATGACGTAAACCGAGAATACAGAGAACCTTCAAACATCTAATCTATGAGAACATTTCTGAATGGTACTCTGAAGTATCCACTCTAACCCTGAAATACTTTGATCTTCGGGGGAAACGCAACCAGAGAGACTCTGATCTCCAGCAGACGGACCGGGTTCCAACAGAGAAGACAACAATGACATGGGCATAAATAGAATGAACGGCCGTTCATGTGCGAAGGATAACCCGCTCTCTCTCAGTCTCCACCCCTTTCCCTTTGTCCACCAAACCGCCATATCGGCTTGGTCCACTAGGGACTCTTTCCTATCGTTGTTACTAACCGATATCTACTGTTTGTTTCTGATGTATTTCTGTGATTATTTAGTTAGTTAGTAAATAATTGAGCCATTTGGTGTATGGGATGATTCATAGTAGAGGCTGGGTTCGTGCAGATAACCAACCATTTATGATGTTTTGATGTTTTGATGAGACTGACGAAGGTAGTAATTATTATTATTTTTTATTTATTTTACCTTTATTTTACTAGGCAAGTCAGTTAAGAACGAATTCTTATTTTCAATGACGGCCTACTGGGGAACAGTGGGTTAACTGCCTGTTCAGGGGCAGAACGACAGATTTTTACCTTGTCAGCTCGGGGATTCAAACTTGCAACCTTTCGGTTACTAGTCCAACGCTCTAACCACTAGGCTACCCTGCCGCCTCTACACTCTAACAACTAGGCTACCCTGCCTAGTGGTTAATTAATTAATAGAAGAATAATTGATCAGATATTAAAATAGATTATAACTTTGTAAATGTGAACAATTTAAATGGAATTCCTAGTTAATTAAATTTACATTAGTTTAATCATGTCATAATAATTACAGAGAATTGATTTGATCAAATAAACAGACGTCACATTTAAAGACTAAATACACAACACAGACCACGTATTCCAATTGGCTTAAACTCTTCAACGTCATCCTCAGCTCTGGCATCTTCCCCTATATTTGGAACCAAGGACTGATCACCTCAAATCATAAAATTGGAAAGAAATTTGACCACAATAATTACCTGGAATATATGTCAACAGCAATCTCGAACAAATACTCTGCAGACTCCAACATTTCCTCAGTGAAAACAATGTCCTGAGAAAATGTCAAATTGGCTTTTTACCAAATTACCGTACGACCGACCATGTATTCACCCTAATGGACAACCAAACAAACCAAAACAAAGGCAAAGTCTTCTCATGCTTTGCTGATTTCAAAAAAGCTTTTGACTTAATTTGTCATGAGCTATACAAATTGATGGAAAGTGGGGGTAAAACATACAACATAAAATCCATGAACACAAACCACAAGTGTGCGGCTAAAATTGGCATAAAAAACACACACATTTCTTTCTATGGACCTTTGTGTGAGACAGTGATGCAGCTTAAGCCCCACCCTCTTCAACATACAGTGGGGAGAATAAGTATTTGATACACTGCCGATTTTGCAGGTTTTCCTACTTACAAAGCATGTCGAGGCCTGTAATTTTTTATCATAGGTACACTTCAACTGTGAAAGACGGAATCTAAAACAAAAATCCAGAAAATCACATTGTATGATTTTTAAGTAATTTGCATTTTATTTCATGACATTAGTATTTGATCACCTACCAACCAGTAAGAATTCCGGCTCTCACAGACCTGTTAGTGCCATATCTACTGGGTGAAATTCCACAGTGTGCCATCACAGCAGCAAGATGTGTGACCTGTTGCCACGAGAAAAGGGCAACCAGTGAAGAACAAACACCATTGTAAATACAACCCATATCTGTTGATCTTCCCTTTAGTGCTTCAACTATTCGCACATTGTTACAACACTGTACAACACAGCCAATAATATAACATTTGCCATGTCTATATTCTCCTAAAACTGGTGAGTGTAAAGTTAATGAACATTTCCGTAGTTTTTTCCCCTCTTGTTAGTCTACTCCATTTGCTTTGGCAATGTAAAGATATGTTTCACATACCAATAATAATAATACCCTTTGAATTGAATTGAAAGAGAGACAGAGAGAGATGGATGGGGAGAGAGAGAGAGATGGATGGGGAGAGAGACAGAGAGAGAGAGAGAGAGAGAGAGATGGATGGGGAGAGAGAGAGAGATGGATGGGGAGAGAGACAGAGAGAGAGAGAGAGAGATGGATGGGGAGAGAGACCGAGAGAGAGAGAGAGAGAGAGAGAGAGAGAGATGGATGGAGAGAGAGAGATGGATGGGGAGAGAGACAGAGAGAGAGAGAGAGAGAGAGAGAGAGAGAGATGGATGGGGAGAGAGAGAGAGATGGATGGGGAGAGAGACAGAGAGAGAGAGAGAGAGAGAGATGGATGGAGAGAGAGAGATGGATGGGGAGAGAGACAGAGAGAGAGAGAGAGAGAGAGATGGATGGGGAGAGAGACAGAGACAGAGAGAGAGAGAGAGAGAGAGAGATGGATGGGGAGAGAGAGAGAGATGGATGGGGAGAGAGACAGAGATGGATGGGGAGAGAGAGAGAGATGGATGGGGAGAGAGACAGAGAGAGAGAGAGAGAGAGAGATGGATGGGGAGAGAGAGAGAGATGGATGGGGAGAGAGAGAGAGATGGATGGGGAGAGAGAGAGAGATGGATGGGGAGAGAGAGAGAGATGGATGGGGAGAGAGACAGAGAGAGAGAGAGAGAGAGAGAGAGAGATGGATGGGGAGAGAGAGAGAGATGGATGGGGAGAGACAGAGAGAGAGAGAGAGAGAGAGATGGATGGGGAGAGAGAGAGAGATGGATGGGGAGAGAGAGAGAGATGGATGGGGAGAGAGAGAGAGATGGATGGGGAGAGAGAGAGAGATGGATGGGGAGAGAGAGAGAGATGGATGGGGAGAGAGACAGAGAGAGAGAGAGAGAGAGAGAGATGGATGGGGAGAGAGTGAGAGATGGATGGGGAGACAGACAGAGAGAGAGAGAGAGAGAGAGAGATGGATGGGGGAGAGAGACAGAGACAGAGAGAGAGAGAGAGAGAGATGGATGGGGAGAGAGAGAGAGATGGATGGGGAGAGAGAGAGAGATGGATGGGGAGAGAGAGAGAGATGGATGGGGAGAGAGACAGAGAGAGAGAGAGAGAGAGAGAGAGAGAGAGATGGATGGGGAGAGAGAGAGAGATGGATGGGGAGAGAGACAGAGAGAGAGAGATGGATGGGGAGAGAGAGAGATGGATGGGGAGAGAGAGAGAGATGGATGGGGAGAGAGACAGAGATGGATGGGGAGAGAGAGAGATAGATGGATGGGGAGAGAGAGAGATGGATGGGGAGACAGACAGAGAGAGAGAGAGAGAGAGAGATGGATGGGGAGAGAGACAGAGAGAGAGAGAGAGAGAGATGGATGGGGAGAGAGACAGAGAGAGAGAGAGAGAGACAGAGAGAGAGATGGATGGGGAGAGAGAGAGAGATGGATGGGGAGAGAGACAGAGAGAGAGAGAGAGATGGATGGGGAGAGAGACAGAGACAGAGAGAGAGAGAGAGAGAGAGAGAGATGGATGGGGAGAGAGAGAGATGGATGGGGAGAGAGAGAGAGATGGATGGGGAGAGAGACAGAGATGGATGGGGAGAGAGAGAGAGAGATGGATGGGGAGAGAGAGAGAGAGAGATGGATGGGGGAGAGAGAGATGGATGGGGGAGAGAGAGAGAGAGAGAGAGAGAGGATGGATGGGGAGATACCCCCTCTCTCCAACTATCTCAACCCCTCTCTCTCTCCAACTATCTCAACCCCCTACTCTCCTTTTAACCCACATCGCTCCCCCTCTCTCTCCAACTATCTCAACCCCCTACTCTCCTTTTAACCCACATCAACCCCCTACTCTCCTTTTAACCCACATCGCTCCCCTCTCTCTCTCAACTATCTCAACCCCCCTACTCTCCTTTTAACCCACACGCTCCCCCTACTCTCCTTTTAACCCACATCGCCCCCTACTCTCCTTTTAACCCACATCGCTCCCTCTCTCTCTCCAACTTTCTCCACCCCCTCTCTCCAACTATCTCCACCCCCTCTCTCTCCAACTATCTCCACCCCTCTCTCTCCAACTATCTCAACCCCCTCTCTCTCTCTCTCTCCCAACTATCTCAACCCCCTACTCTCCTTTTAACCCACATCGCTCCCCCTCTCTCTCCAACTATCTCGACCCCCTCTCTCTCTCTCTCTCCACCCCCTCTCTCTCTCTCTCCACCCCCCTCTCTCTCTCTCTCTCCAACTCCCTCTCTCTCTCTCTCTCCAACTATCTCCACCCCCTCTCTCTCTCCAACTATCTCAACCCCCTACTCTCCTTTTAACCCACATCGCTCCCCTCTCTCTCTCCAACTATCTCAACCCCTCTCTCTCCAACTATCTCAACCCCTCTCTCTCTTGCCTTATTTTTCCTTCATCCCATCTCCCCTCTCCATAGTAAAATCAATTAGTGTTCTTGCTAGCTGAATTATCAGGTTTATAATGTGTGTATGTATGAGTGTGTGTGAGCGCGCCAGCTGAATTATCAGGTTTATAATGTGTGTATGTATGAGTGTGTGTGAGCGCGCCAGCTGAATTATCAGGTTTATAATGTGTGTATGTATGAGTGTGTGTGAGCGCGCCAGCTGAATTATCAGGTTTATAATGTGTGTATGTATGAGTGTGTGTGAGCGCCAGCTGAATTATCAGGTTTATAATGTGTGTATGTATGAGTGTGTGTGAGCGCGCCAGCTGAATTATCAGGTTTATAATGTGTGTATGTATGAGTGTGTGTGAGCGCGCCAGCTGAATTATCAGGTTTATAATGTGTGTATGTATGAGTGTGTGTGAGCGCGCCAGCTGAATTATCAGGTTTATAATGTGTGTATGTATGAGTGTGTGTGAGCGCGCCAGCTGAATTATCAGGTTTATAATGTGTGTATGTATGAGTGTGTGTGAGCGCGCCAGCTGAATTATCAGGTTTATAATGTGTGTATGTATGAGTGTGTGTGAGCGCCAGCTGAGTGGCTGGATTAAGAGCTATTGATATAATGACATCTCACTGAGTGCTCTCGTTTCACACACACACACACACACACACACACACACACACACACACACACACACACACACACACAGAGATGATGTTTCTCAGTGCCTGGTGTGTAAGCATTGAGCCAGTGTGTTTCTGTTGACTGCTCAACATGGAGGGTAATACACAGACACATCTACACAATGAAACAGTAGCAGTTTGGGTAATACACAGACACATCTACACAATGAAACAGTAGCAGTTTGGGTAATACACAGACACATCTACACAATGAATCCACCCCCAGCATCAGTAGCAGTTTGGGTAATACACAGACACATCTACACAATGAATCCACCCCCAGTAACAGTAGCAGTTTGGGTAATACACAGACACATCTACACAATGAATCCACCCCCAGTAACAGTAGCAGTTTGGGTAATACACAGACACATCTACACAATGAATCCACCCCAGTAACAGTAGCAGTTTGGGTAATACACAGACACATCTACACAATGAATCCACCCCCAGTAACAGTAGCAGTTTGGGTAATACACAGACACATCTACACAATGAATCCACCCCCAGTATCAGTAGCAGTTTGACTGTGGTTAACCAGTTACATCCTCACTGTATATGCACTACCAGTAAATAAATGTATGTTCATGCACACAGTACCAGTCAAACGTTTTAGGACTCATCTACTCCAGGGCTTTCCTTTAGTTTTACTATTTTCTACATTGTAGAATAATAAATAAAATTATAATAAATAAAATTTGATTTGAAGACATCAACACTATGGAATCATGTAGTAACCAAAAAAGTGTTAAACAAATCCAAATATATTTTCTATTTGAGATACTTTAAAGTAGCCACCCTTTGACTGGTTGATAGCTTTGCACTCTCGGCATTCTCTCAACCAGCTTCATGAGGTAGTCACCTGGAATGCATTTCAATTAACAGGTGTCCCTTGTTAAACTTACATTTGTGGAATTTCTTTCCTTCTAAATGCATTTGAGCCAATCTGCTGCAAAGGATAAGTTCATTAGAGTTACCAGCCTCAGAAACCGCAGCCCAAACAAAAGCTTCACAGAGTTCAAGTAACAGACGCATCTCAACATCAACTGTTCAGAGGAGACTGTGTGAATCCGGCCTTCATGGTTGAATGGCTGCAAAGAAACCACGACTAAAGGACACCAATAATAAGAAGAGACTTGCTTGGTCCAAGAAACACGAGCATTGGAAATTAGACCGGTGGAAATCTGTTTTTAGGCTGATGAGACATTTTAGATTTGGTTCCAACCTCCGTGTCTTTGTGAGACGCAGAGTAGGTGAACGGATTATCTCTGCAAGTGTGGTTCCCACTGTGAAGCTTAGAGGAGGAGGTGTGATGGTGCTTTGCTGGTGACACTGTCTGGGATTTATTTAGAATTCTAGAAACACTTAACTAGCATGGCTACCACAGCATTCTGCAGAGATACGCCATCCCATCTGGTTTGCGCTTAGTGGGACTATCATTTGTTATCAACAGGACAATGACCCAACACACTTCCAGGCGGTGTAAGGGCTATTTGACCAAGGAGAGTGATATAGTGCTGCATCAGATGACCTGGCCTCCACAATCACCTGACCTCAACCCAATTGCGCTGGTTTGGAATGAGTTGGAGTGAAGGAAAAGAAGCCAACAATTGCTCAGCATATGTGGGAACTCATTTAAAACTGTTGGAAAAGCATTGCAGGTGAAGCTGGTTGAGAGAATGCAAAGCGTGTGCAAAGCTGTCATCAAGGCAAATGGTGCTTACTTTGAAGAATCTAGAAAATATAAAATACATAGATTTGTTTAACACTTTTTTTGGTTACTACATGATTCCATATGTGTTATTTCATAGTGTTGATGTCTTCATTATTATTCTACAATGTAGAAAATAGTAAAAATAAAGAAAAAACCTGGAATGAGTAGACGTGTCCAAACTGTTGACTGGTACTGTCAAGAGATAGATGGAGAGAGAGACATAGAGAGAGTGAAGGAGACCTAGATAGTGGAAGGTTAAGCAGGGGGGGTGGAATGGGAGGAAGAGGAATGGAGAGGTAGAAAGAGAGAGAGTGATCTCCTCTCACAGGTATTGAATAATGCAGAGGCCTGCAGAGACAGAGAGACTGAAAACAGCCAATCTGTCATGCAACAGGTCAGGGTCACTGCAGTGACGTGGCCAATCAGCTTTAATTTATACTGCTAGGCTCTGCCCATCCTGACTAAATGAGTACAGAATCCTGAGACATCAGGTCTTCACTGGAGGAGAGGAGGGAAGGAAGAGAGGAGAGGTGGGAGGAGAGAGGATGAGAGGGAGGAGGAAGGAGGAGAGGAAGAGGGGAGGAAGAGGGGAGGAAGAGGGGAGGAGGAGAGGTGGGAGGAGGAAGGAGGAGAGGAAGAGGGGAGGAGGAGAGGTGAGGAGAGAGGAGAGGTGGGAGGAAAGGTGAGGAGAGAGAGGAGAGGAGAGGTGGGAGGAGGAGGGAGGGAGGAGGAAGGAGGAGAGGAAGAGGGGAGGAGGAGAGGTGAGGGAGAGGGAGGTGGAGAGTGGAGAGGGAGGAGGAGAGGTGAGGAGATGAGGAGGAGAGGTGAGGAGAGAGGGGGGAGGAGAGAGGAGAGAGTGTGGCGAAATGGAGAAGGAGAGGAAAGGGAGGAGGAGAGGGAGGGAGGAGGAGGAGGAGAGGAGGGAGAGGTGAGGAGAGGGAGGAGGAGAGAGTGTGGCGAAATGGAGGAGAAGAAGAGATGGGAAGCTTGGAGAGAGAGGGAGAGAGGAGGAAGGAAGGAAGGGGGAGAAAGAAGAAAGAGGAGAGGGGTGGAGAGGAGGAGAGAGGGGAGGAAGGAGGAAGAGGAGGAGAGGAGGGAGGAGGAAAGAGGAAGAGGAGGAGAGGAGGGAGGAGGAGGAAGGAGAGGAGGAGAGGAGGGAGGGAGGTGAGAGGAGAATTTGGAGAGAGAATTGTCAAAGGGACATGGAAAGACAATAAGGGGGTGAGAAAAGAGAGAATGGGTCACTCCCTCCCCCTTCTCACCCCGTCGCTCTCACTCCTCCTCTCCCCCAGTCGCTCTCCCCTCCTCTCCCCCTCTCCCTCCTCCTCTTCCCCAGTCGCTCTCCCTCCTCCTCTCCCTCCTCCTCTCACCCAGTCGCTCTCCCTCCTCCTCTCCCCGTCGCTCTCCCTCCTCCTCTCCCGTCGCTCTCCCTCCTCCTCTCACCCAGTCGCTCTCCCTCCTCCTCTCACCCAGTCGCTCTCCCTCCTCCTCTCACCCAGTCGCTCTCCCTCCTCCTCTCACCCAGTCGCTCTCCCTCCTCCTCTCCCCCGTCGCTCTCCCTCCTCCTCTCCCCCCGTCGCTCTCCCTCCTCCTCTCCCCGTCGCTCTCCCTCCTCCTCTCCCCGTCGCTCTCCCTCCTCCTCTCCCCCCGTCGCTCTCCCTCCTCCTCTCCCCGTCGCTCTCCCTCCTCCTCCTCTCCCCGTCGCTCTCCCTCCTCCTCTCCCCCAGTCGCTCTCCCTCCTCCTCTCCCCCAGTAGCTCTCCCTCCTCCTCTCCCCAGTCGCTCTCCCTCCTCCTCTCCCCCAGTCGCTCTCCCTCCTCCTCTCCGCCAGTCGCTCTCCTCCTCCTCTCCCCGTCGCTCTCCCTCCTCCTCTCACCCAGTCGCTCTCCCTCCTCCTCTCCCCCAGTCGCTCTCCCTCCTCCTCTCCCCCAGTCGCTCTCCCTCCTCCTCTCCCCCAGTAGCTCTCCCTCCTCCTCTCCCCAGTCGCTCTCCCTCCTCCTCTCCCCCAGTCGCTCTCCCTCCTCCTCTCCCCCAGTCGCTCTCCCTCCTCCTCTCCCCAGTCGCTCTCCCTCCTCCTCTCCCCCAGTCGCTCTCCCTCCTCCTCTCCGCCAGTCGCTCTCCCTCCTCCTCTCCCCGTCGCTCTCCCTCCTCCTCTCACCCAGTCGCTCTCCCTCCTCCTCTCCCCCAGTCGCTCTCCCTCCTCCTCTCCCCCAGTCGCTCTCCCTCCTCCTCTCCCCCAGTAGCTCTCCCTCCTCCTCTCCCCAGTCGCTCTCCCTCCTCCTCTCCGCCAGTCGCTCTCCCTCCTCCTCTCACCCCGTCGCTCTCCCTCCTCCTCTCACCCTGTCGCTCTCCCTCCTCCTCTCCGCCAGTCGCTCTCCCTCCTCCTCTCACCCCGTCGCTCTCCCTCCTCCTCTCCCCCAGTAGCTCTCCCTCCTCCTCTCCCCAGTCGCTCTCCCTCCTCCTCTCCCCAGTCGCTCTCCCTCCTCCTCTCCGCCAGTCGCTCTCCCTCCTCCTCTCACCCCGTCGCTCTCCCTCCTCTTCTCCCCCAGTCGCTCTCCCTCCTCCTCTCACCCTGTCGCTCTCCCTCCTCCTCTCACCCAGTCGCTCTCCCTCCTCCTCTCACCCTGTCGCTCTCCCTCCTCCTCTCACCCAGTCGCTCTCCCTCCTCTTCTCCCCCAGTCGCTCTCCCTCCTCTTCTCCCCCAGTCGCTCTCCCTCCTCCTCTCACCCTGTCGCTCTCCCTCCTCTCCCTCCTCTTCTCCCCCCGTCGCTCTCCCTCCTCCTCTCCCCCCGTCGCTCTCCCTCCTCCTCTCCCCCAGTCGCTCTCCCTCCTCCTCTCACCCTGTCGCTCTCCCTCCTCCTCTCACCCTGTCGCTCTCCCTCCTCTCCCTCCTCTTCTCCCCCCGTCGCTCTCCCTCCTCCTCTCCGCCAGTCGCTCTCCCTCCTCTCCCTCCTCTTCTCCCCCAGTCGCTCTCCCTCCTCCTCTCACCCTGTCGCTCTCCCTCCTCCTCTCACCCTGTCGCTCTCCCTCCTCTTCTCCCCCAGTCGCTCTCCCTCCTCTTCTCCCCCAGTCGCTCTCCCTCCTCCTCTCACCCTGTCGCTCTCCCTCCTCTCCCTCCTCTTCTCCCCCGTCGCTCTCCCTCCTCCTCTCCCCCGTCGCTCTCCCTCCTCCTCTCCCCCAGTCGCTCTCCCTCCTCCTCTCACCCTGTCGCTCTCCCTCCTCCTCTCACCCTGTCGCTCTCCCTCCTCTCCCTCCTCTTCTCCCCCGTCGCTCTCCCTCCTCCTCTCCCCAGTCGCTCTCCCTCCTCCTCTCACCCCGTCGCTCTCCCTCCTCCTCTCACCCTGTCGCTCTCCCTCCTCCTCTCCCCCAGTCGCTCTCCCTCCTCCTCTCACCCTGTCGCTCTCCCTCCTCTCCCTCCTCTTTTCCCCAGTCGCTCTCCCTCCTCCTCTCACCCTGTCGCTCTCCCTCCTCCTCTCACCCTGTCGCTCTCCCTCCTCCTCTCACCCAGTCGCTCTCCCTCCTCTTCTCCCCCAGTCGCTCTCCCTCCTCTTCTCCCCCAGTCGCTCTCCCTCCTCTTCTCCCCAGTCGCTCTCCCTCCTCCTCTCCCCCGTCGCTCTCCCTCCTCCTCTCCCCCAGTCGCTCTCCCTCCTCCTCTCACCCTGTCGCTCTCCCTCCTCCTCTCACCCTGTCGCTCTCCCTCCTCTCCTCCTCTTCTCCCCCGTCGCTCTCCCTCCTCCTCTCCCCCAGTCGCTCTCCCTCCTCCTCTCACCCCGTCGCTCTCCCTCCTCCTCTCACCCTGTCGCTCTCCCTCCTCCTCTCCCCCGTCGCTCTCCCTCCTCCTCTCACCCTGTCGCTCTCCCTCCTCTCCCTCCTCTTCTCCCCCAGTCGCTCTCCCTCCTCCTCTCACCCTGTCGCTCTCCCTCCTCCTCTCACCCTGTCGCTCTCCCTCCTCCTCTCACCCTGTCGCTCTCCCTCCTCCTCTCACCCAGTCGCTCTCCCTCCTCTTCTCCCCCAGTCGCTCTCCCTCCTCTTCTCCCCCAGTCGCTCTCCCTCCTCCTCTCACCCAGTCGCTCTCCCTCCTCCTCTCCCCAGTCGCTCTCCCTCCTCCTCTCACCCCGTCGCTCTCCCTCCTCCTCTCCCCCTGTCGCTCTCCCTCCTCCTCTCCCCCGTCGCTCTCCCTCCTCCTCTCACCCAGTCGCTCTCCCTCCTCCTCTCACCCAGTCGCTCTCCCTCCTCCTCTCCCCCCCGTCGCTCTCCCTCCTCCTCTCCCCAGTCGCTCTCCCTCCTCTTCTCCCCCCAGTCGCTCTCCCTCCTCTTCTCCCCCAGTCGCTCTCCCTCCTCCTCTCCCCCCGTCGCTCTCCCTCCTCTTCTCCCCCCAGTCGCTCTCCCTCCTCTTCTCCCCCGTCGCTCTCCCTCCTCTTCTCCCCCAGTCGCTCTCCCTCCTCTTCTCCCCCAGTCGCTCTCCCTCCTCTTCTCCCCCAGTCGCTCTCCCTCCTCTCCCTCCTCTTCTCCCCGTCGCTCTCCCTCCTCCTCTCCCCCGTCGCTCTCCCTCCTCCTCTCCCCCAGTCGCTCTCCCTCCTCCTCTCACCCTGTCGCTCTCCCTCCTCCTCTCACCCTGTCGCTCTCCCTCCTCTCCCTCCTCTTCTCCCCCGTCGCTCTCCCTCCTCCTCTCACCCTGTCGCTCTCCCTCCTCTTCTCCCCCAGTCGCTCTCCCTCCTCTTCTCCCCCAGTCGCTCTCCCTCCTCCTCTCACCCTGTCGCTCTCCCTCCTCTCCCTCCTCCTCTCCCCCGTCGCTCTCCCTCCTCCTCTCCCCCCAGTCGCTCTCCCTCCTCCTCTCACCCTGTCGCTCTCGCTCTCCCTCCTCTCCCTCCTC
Organism: Oncorhynchus tshawytscha; assembly: GCF_018296145.1. NCBI lineage: Eukaryota > Metazoa > Chordata > Actinopteri > Salmoniformes > Salmonidae > Oncorhynchus > Oncorhynchus tshawytscha. The sequence goes on along the minus strand of NC_056446.1, from coordinate 44,532,044 downwards.
TTCTCCCCCGTCGCTCTCCCTCCTCCTCTCCCCCAGTCGCTCTCCCTCCTCCTCTCACCCCGTCGCTCTCCCTCCTCCTCTCACCCTGTCGCTCTCCCTCCTCCTCTCCCCCAGTCGCTCTCCCTCCTCCTCTCACCCTGTCGCTCTCCCTCCTCTCCCTCCTCTTCTCCCCCAGTCGCTCTCCCTCCTCCTCTCACCCTGTCGCTCTCCCTCCTCCTCTCACCCTGTCGCTCTCCCTCCTCCTCTCACCCAGTCGCTCTCCCTCCTCTTCTCCCCAGTCGCTCTCCCTCCTCTTCTCCCCCAGTCGCTCTCCCTCCTCCTCTCCCCCGTCGCTCTCCCTCCTCCTCTCCCCCCAGTCGCTCTCCCTCCTCCTCTCACCCTGTCGCTCTCCCTCCTCCTCTCACCCTGTCGCTCTCCCTCCTCTCCCTCCTCTTCTCCCCCCGTCGCTCTCCCTCCTCCTCTCCCCCCCAGTCGCTCTCCCTCCTCCTCTCACCCCGTCGCTCTCCCTCCTCCTCTCACCCCGTCGCTCTCCCTCCTCCTCTCACCCTGTCGCTCTCCCTCCTCCTCTCCCCCCGTCGCTCTCCCTCCTCCTCTCACCCTGTCGCTCTCCCTCCTCTCCCTCCTCTTCTCCCCCAGTCGCTCTCCCTCCTCCTCTCACCCTGTCGCTCTCCCTCCTCCTCTCACCCTGTCGCTCTCCCTCCTCCTCTCACCCTGTCGCTCTCCCTCCTCCTCTCACCCAGTCGCTCTCCCTCCTCTTCTCCCCAGTCGCTCTCCCTCCTCTTCTCCCCCAGTCGCTCTCCCTCCTCCTCTCACCCAGTCGCTCTCCCTCCTCCTCTCCCCAGTCGCTCTCCCTCCTCCTCTCACCCCGTCGCTCTCCCTCCTCCTCTCCCCCTGTCGCTCTCCCTCCTCCTCTCCCCCGTCGCTCTCCTCCTCTTCTCCCCCAGTCGCTCTCCCTCCTCTTCTCCCCCAGTCGCTCTCCCTCCTCCTCTCACCCTGTCGCTCTCCCTCCTCTCCCTCCTCTTCTCCCCCGTCGCTCTCCCTCCTCCTCTCCCCCCGTCGCTCTCCCTCCTCCTCTCCCCAGTCGCTCTCCCTCCTCCTCTCACCCTGTCGCTCTCCCTCCTCCTCTCACCCTGTCGCTCTCCCTCCTCTCCCTCCTCTTCTCCCCCGTCGCTCTCCCTCCTCCTCTCCCCCAGTCGCTCTCCCTCCTCCTCTCACCCCGTCGCTCTCCCTCCTCCTCTCACCCTGTCGCTCTCCCTCCTCCTCTCCCCCAGTCGCTCTCCCTCCTCCTCTCACCCTGTCGCTCTCCCTCCTCTCCCTCCTCTTCTCCCCAGTCGCTCTCCCTCCTCCTCTCACCCTGTCGCTCTCCCTCCTCCTCTCACCCTGTCGCTCTCCCTCCTCCTCTCACCCAGTCGCTCTCCCTCCTCTTCTCCCCCAGTCGCTCTCCCTCCTCTTCTCCCCCAGTCGCTCTCCCTCCTCCTCTCCCCCAGTCGCTCTCCCTCCTCCTCTCCCCAGTCGCTCTCCCTCCTCCTCTCACCCTGTCGCTCTCCCTCCTCCTCTCACCCAGTCGCTCTCCCTCCTCTTCTCCCCCAGTCGCTCTCCCTCCTCTTCTCCCCCAGTCGCTCTCCCTCCTCTTCTCCCCCAGTCGCTCTCCCTCCTCTTCTCCCCCAGTCGCTCTCCCTCCTCCTCTCACCCAGTCGCTCTCCCTCCTCCTCTCCCCCGTCGCTCTCCCTCCTCCTCTCACCCTGTCGCTCTCCCTCCTCTCCCTCCTCTTCTCCCCAGTCGCTCTCCCTCCTCCTCTCACCCTGTCGCTCTCCCTCCTCCTCTCACCCTGTCGCTCTCCCTCCTCCTCTCACCCAGTCGCTCTCCCTCCTCTTCTCCCCCAGTCGCTCTCCCTCCTCTTCTCCCCCAGTCGCTCTCCCTCCTCTTCTCCCCCAGTCGCTCTCCCTCCTCTTCTCCCCCAGTCGCTCTCCCTCCTCCTCTCACCCAGTCGCTCTCCCTCCTCCTCTCCCCCAGTCGCTCTCCCTCCTCCTCTCACCCCGTCGCTCTCCCTCCTCCTCTCACCCAGTCGCTCTCCCTCCTCCTCTCCCCCCGTCGCTCTCCCTCCTCCTCTCACCCCCCTCCTCTCACCCCGTCGCTCTCCCTCCTCCTCTCACCCCCCCTCTCACCCCCTCGCTCTCCCAATCACCTCCTCTCACCCCCTCCCCCCGTCTCTCTCCCGCTCGGTAGCAGTATATCACATTGATTTGAAGGGAGCAGCCCTCAATGATTAAATATTAACAATCCATTACATATATAAAATCCACACTGAGAACCGTACCCAGGATTCATAGCATGGTCTGGGCGCTAATACGATACAAAACACAGTAATAATACCATATATATACCGTGTGTGAGTGTCAGTGTGAGTCAGAGTGTGTGTGTGTGTCAGTGTGTCTGACTGACTGAGTGTGTGTGTGTCTGATTAAGTGTGTGTGTGTGTCTGAGTGTGTGTGTGTCTGATTGAGTGTGTGTCTGATTGAGTGTGTGTCTGATTAAGTGTGTGTCTGATTGTGTGTGTGTGTGTGTCTGGGTGTGAGTGTGAGTGTGTCAGTGTGAGTGTGTGTGTGTGTGTGTGTCTGAGTGTGTGTGTGTGTGTGTGTGTGTGTGTGTGTGTGTGTGTGTGTGTGTGTGTGTGTGTGTGTGTGTGTGTGTGAGAGAGTGTGTGTGTGTGTGTGTGTGTGTGTGTGTGAGTATGGACATCGCTTTTTTGCCTCTGATTGAACCGGACTTTTGAGGAGGCTAAAACTACGACCAAATTCACATAGAAATATGTGTTAAAGATCTGTCATTATCATTGAAAGCCAGTCTAAGGAGCTGTAGATCTGTTCTATGTGCAGCATTTCTATACGTCCCGTTCTTATGTTTAGGTTTTTGCTTCTTTTACTTTCAGTGAAAGTGGAGGAGGAACGTACAGCATTAAAACCCCAGAGCATAACGTCCCATCAGAGCATAACGTCCCATCCACAGCATTAAAACCCCACAGCGTAACGTCCCATCCACAGCATTAAACCCCCAGAGCATAACGTCCCATCCACAGCGTAACGTCCCATCCACAGCATTAAACCCCAGAGCATAACGTCCCATCCACAGCATTAAAACCCCAGAGCATAACGTCCCATCCACAGCATTAAACCCCAGAGCATAACGTCCCATCCACAGCATTAAACCCCCAGAGCATAACGTCCCATCCACAGCATTAAACCCCAGAGCATAACGTCCCATCCACAGCATTAAAACCCCAGAGCATAACGTCCCATCCACAGCATTAAAACCCCAGAGCATAACGTCCCATCCACAGCATTAAAACCCCAGAGCATAACGTCCCATCACAGCATTAAAACCCCAGAGCATAACGTCCCATCCACAGCATTAAAACCCCAGAGCATAACGTCCCATCCACAGCATTAAACCCCCAGAGCATAACGTCCCATCCACAGCATTAAACCCCAGAGCATAACGTCCCATCCACAGCATTAAACCCCCAGAGCATAACGTCCCATCCACAGCATTAAACCCCAGAGCATAACGTCCCATCCACAGCATTAAAACCCCAGAGCATAACGTCCCATCCACAGCATTAAAACCCCAGAGCATAACGTCCCATCCACAGCATTAAACCCCAGAGCATAACGTCCCATCCACAGCATTAAACCCCAGAGCATAACGTCCCATCCACAGCATTAAACCCCAGAGCATAACGTCCCATCCACAGCATTAAACCCCAGAGCATAACGTCCCATCCACAGCATTAAACCCCAGAGCATAACGTCCCATCCACAGCATTAAAACCCCAGATGGGAGCATAACAATGGACCCCAGATGGGAGCATAACAATGGACCCCAGATGGGAACATAACAATGGACCCCAGATGGAAGCATAACAATGGACCCCAGATGGGAACATAACAATGGACCCCAGATGGGAACATAACAATGGACCCCAAGATGGGAACATAACAATGGATTCAATCTGAAATTAACTCAAGTCTTTATAAAACATTTTTATCCCAAACTGTATCAAACCCGAAAACAAAAGTTCAAAGAAAGACAGACAATTTCCTTAATAAGGCCAATTAGAAGTGAATCAGAGGAACGATTCCCTAGGTGAGCTGGTGATCTACAAAATGTGAAATCTACTGGTAATGATCGATTCCCAGAGGACTTCTCTACACAATTCCATCCCAAATTACTAAATCCTATGTTACTTACCCTCACAGCAGCTCTAGAGAAATATTAACTTCCCCATTCAGTAAGTTTGACTACAATCTCACCCTACTTAAAATATAAGGGATTCAATGTCATGCGGATTTGAATGTGTAATCCAAAAGTGGATTCAATCAGAGCCTACAGGTGTCATATGGAATAGGATGTCTTCAGGCTGATCATCATACCAGGAAATGGAACGTTCCAGAAGGGACAGTATCAATAGAAGCTGAAAAAGTGTTCCATAGGAACATATAGTTGGTGGCTGTTTAATTATTATTTTTTTTTTTTAAAGTTTAGTTTTGGTCCAGTATTTATTTCCTGGATTGAGCTATTGTATAAATCCCCTAAAGCAGCCAAATGAACAAATGGACAGATCTCTGAATTATTTCAGTTATCATGAAGGAACCAGACAGGGATGACCTTTGTCTATTTTTCTATAGCATCAATAATTACAACTCGTGGTTTTCTCCAGGGGCAAAGAGATTGGTGGAGATCAACATGTGAGGTCATCTCCAGGGGCATAGAGATTGGTGGAGCTCAACATGTGAGGTCATCTCCAGGGGCATAGAGATTGGTGGAGATCAACATATGAGGTCATCTCCAGGGGCATAGAGATTGGTGGAGATCAACATGTGATGTCATCTCCAGGGGCATAGAGATTGGTGGAGATCAACATGTGAGGTCATCTCCAGGGGCATAGAGATTGGTGGAGATCAACATGTGAGGTCATCTCCAGGGGCAAAGAGATTGGTGGAGATCAACATGTGAGGTCATCTCCAGGGGCATAGAGATTGGTGGAGATCAACATGTGATGTCATCTCCAGGGGCATAGAGATTGGTGGAGATCAACATGTGAGGTCATCTCCAGGGGCATAGAGATTGGTTGAGATCAACATGTGAGGTCATCTCCAGGGGCATAGAGATTGGTGGAGATCAACATGTGATGTCATTGTATGCAGATGACATTCCACTGTAGTTATCTGAACCAGAACATTCTCTGTTGTTTCTTTTGCAACTGTTGGACACATGGCACTTTACTAGGATTAAAGGTGACTTGGAAGAAAACTGAAATAATGCCCATTTCTAATTCTGACTTCTCAAGCTTGGAAAGTAGATTTCAGTGGAAATGGCACACGGAGACGCACATGGAGACGCACATGGAGACGCACATGGAGACGCACATGGAGACGCACATGGAGACGCACATGGAGACGCACATGGAGACGCACATGGAGACGCACATGGAGACGCACATGGAGACGCACATGGAGACGCACATGGAGACGCACATGGAGACGCACATGGAGACGCACATGGAGACGCACATGGAGACGCACATGGAGACCCACATGAAGACGCACATGAAATACCCTGGGCGTACCGACATCATGGAGGAGGCATATAAAATCAACTACTCTCCGTTAATAGATAAGATTATTTCTGATGTTCAGAGATAGAGAACTCTCCCCATTTCTACGTTAGGTAGAGAACTCTCCCCATTTCTATGTTAGGTGGAGAACTCTCCCCATTTCTACGTTAGGTGGAGAACTCTCCCCATTTCTACGTTAGGTGGAGAACTCTCCCCATTTCTACGTTAGGAGGAGAACTCTCCCCATTTCTACATTAGAGAACTCTCCCCATTTCTACGTTAGGTAGAGAACTCTCCCCATTTCTACGTTAGAGAACTCTCCCCATTTCTACGTTAGGTAGAGAACTCTCCCCATTTCTACGTTAGATAACTCTCCCCATTTCTACGTTAGGTAGAGAACTCTCCCCATTTCTACGTTAGGTAGAGAACTCTCCCCATTTCTACGTTAGGTAGAGAACTCTCCCCATTTCTACGTTAGGTAGAGAACTCTCCCCATTTCTACGTTAGGTAGAGAACTCTCCCCATTTCTACGTTAGGTGGAGAACTCTCCCCATTTCTACGTTAGGTAGAGAACTCTCCCCATTTCTACGTTAGGTAGAGAACTCTCCCCATTTCTACGTTAGGTAGAGAACTCTCCCCATTTCTACGTTAGGTAGAGAACTCTCCCCATTTCTACATTAGAGAACTCTCCCCATTTCTACGTTAGGTAGAGAACTCTCCCCATTTCTACGTTAGGTAGAGAACTCTCCCCATTTCTACGTTAGGTAGAGAACTCTCCCCATTTCTACATTAGAGAACTCTCCCCATTTCTACGTTAGGTAGAGAACTCTCCCCATTTCTACGTTAGGTGGAGAACTCTCCCCATTTCTACGGTAGAGAACTCTCCCCATTTCTACGTTAGGTGGAGAACTCTCCCCATTTCTACGTTAGGTAGAGAACTCTCCCCATTTCTACATTAGAGAACTCTCCCCATTTCTACATTAGAGAACTCTCCCCATTTCTACGTTAGGTAGAGAACTCTCCCCATTTCTACGTTAGGTAGAGAACTCTCCCTATTTCTACGTTAGAGAACTCTCCCCATTTCTACGTTAGAGAACTCTCCCCATTTCTACATTAGAGAACTCTCCCCATTTCTACGTTAGGTAGAGAACTCTCCCCATTTCTACGTTAGGTGGAGAACTCTCCCCATTTCTACGTTAGGTAGAGAACTCTCCCCATTTCTACATTAGAGAACTCTCCCCATTTCTACATTAGAGAACTCTCCCCATTTCTACATTAGAGAACTCTCCCCATTTCTACGTTAGGTAGAGAACTCTCCCCATTTCTACGTTAGGTAGAGAACTCTCCCCATTTCTACATTAGAGAACTCTCCCCATTTCTACATTAGAGAACTCTCCCCATTTCTACGTTAGGTAGAGAACTCTCCCCATTTCTACGTTAGGTAGAGAACTCTCCCTATTTCTACGTTAGAGAACTCTCCCCATTTCTACGTTAGAGAACTCTCCCCATTTCTACGTTAGAGAACTCTCCCCATTTCTACGTTAGAGAACTCTCCCCATTTCTACGTTAGGTAGAGAATTCTCCCTATTTCTACGTTAGAGAACTCTCCCCATTTCTCTCCCCAATTTGTAAAGACTGAGTCAAATGTAATGTTGTACACGTCCCTTTGTTAAGCAGGAGATGTTTGTCTACCACTCGTGAAGATGTTTAAGTGAAGGCAAGTCCATAATACAACAGACAGAAGACTATCACTGTACTTGGAGCATTATTAAAGTTATACATGTAATACGGTATGATTTAAACTATATTCACTACTGGGGTTAAAAGAAGAAGAAGAAAACAGACCAATCCAATGATTGCCAATTTACATATGTTCATATCGCTAGGCAACCCCGCGTTACCTCCAGCATTTCATAACAGTACCTTCAAGCCCTGGTTCCAAAATGGCATCAAGAATGTCGGACACATGTATTAGAATGACTCTCTCCAGTCATTCAATCAATAACAAGACACATGTGGGTTCTCCAATACCATTTTCTTCAAATTATTACAACACAGAAATCTTATTAAATCACTTCAAAAGAATGTGGATGAACCTAAAAGCCTCTAGCATAGAAAAAAAAATACAAAAATAATTATGCTGATTGCCAAGTTATATTAAAGTTATATTGATTTAAAACTCTACCTGATGGTTCAGAACCTAGAAGGAAAAAAATGGGAAACAGAACTAAAAAATTATAAACTGTTGAGAACTATTTTGGTTAGAGATACGTGAAAATGTTGAAACCTGCTCCTATAACCTATGACATACACTACTGCAATTCAAGATAAGCCATAGGATTTACTCCTGGCAGAATGCAGGTCACGCACCCCAGGAAATGTCTCATCTCTGTTAGGAGATGCACAAAGTACCAAGGAATCCTAACACACAATGAGACCGACTGGCTCAAATCGGTCTTTTGTAGTAAAATTAGAAAGGGAGTTTTTTTTACATTGGAAACTCTGAACTACAAAATGGTAGATCAGACACTACATGGTAGATCAATCAATACATGGTAGATCAGACACTACATGGTAGATCAGACACTACATGGTAGATCAATCAATACATGGTAGATCAGACACTACATGGTATAACAGACACTACATGGTATAACAGACACTACATGGTAGATCAGACACTACATGGTATAACAGACACTACATGGTAGATCAGACACTACATGGTAGATCAGACACTACATGGTAGATCAGACACTACATGGTAGATCAGACACTACATGGTAGATCAGGCACTACATGGTAGATCAGGCACTACATGGTAGATCAGACACTACATGGTAGATCAGACACTACATGGTATATCAGACACTACATGGTAGATCAGACAATACATGGTAGATCAGGCACTACATGGTAGATCAGACACTACATGGTAGATCAGACACTACATGGTAGATCAGACACTACATGGTAGATCAGACACAACATGGTAGATCAGATACAACATGGTAGATCAGACACTACATGGTAGATCAGACACTACAGTTGAGGAACAATGGGAAAGTAATTCTGCTTTGAAAGTTAATAAACTTGTAAACACACTTTTGTTCACATCGTTCACACCCTCTGAAGCTTTAGCCCCACCCATTCAGCATCGTTCACACCCCTAAGCTTTAGCCCCACCCATTCAGCATCGTTCACACCCTCTGAAGCTTTAGCCCCACCCATTCAGCATCGTTCACACCCCTAAGCTTTAGCCCCACCCATTCAGCATCGTTCACACCCTCTGAAGCTTTAGCCCCACCCATTCAGCATCGTTCACACCCCCTAAGCTTCAGCCCCACCCATTCAGCATCGTTCACACCCCCTAAGCTTTAGCCCCACCCATTCAGCATCGTTCACACCCTCTGAAGCTTTAGCCCCACCCATTCAGCATCGTTCACACCCCCTAAGCTTCAGCCCCACCCATTCAGCATCGTTCACACCCCTAAGCTTTAGCCCCACCCATTCAGCATCGTTCACACCCCCTAAGCTTTAGCCCCACCCATTCAGCATCGTTCACACCCCTAAGCTTTAGCCCCACCCATTCAGCATCGTTCACACCCCCTAAGCTTTAGCCCCACCCATTCAGCATCGTTCACACCCCCTAAGCTTTAGCCCCACCCATTCAGCATCGTTCACACCCCTAAGCTTTAGCCCCACCCATTCAGCATCGTTCACACCCTCTGAAGCTTTAGCCCCACCCATTCAGCATCGTTCACACCCCCTAAGCTTTAGCCCCACCCATTCAGCATCGTTCACACCCCTAAGCTTTAGTCCCACCCATTCAGCATCGTTCACACCCTCTGAAGCTTTAGCCCCACCCATTCAGCATCGTTCACACACCCCTAAGCTTTAGCCCCACCCATTCAGCATCGTTCACACCCCTAAGCTTTAGCCCCACCGAGGTTCTGTACTAACAACAGCTGTCAAGCACCCAAGCTAACAGGCTAGCTACTTCCAGACGTAATGAGAGAACAGCTCACTGAACATTACTTTCAGAGCGCACACTGGACGAGGAGTAGGTTGATCCGATCACATGCGCAGATAAAATGGATCCGAGCGTTCTGACCTCACGACGACAGTCAAGCACCCAAGCTGCTTCCAGACACATACGAGACAACACCTCACTCTCCCGAGCAGAGCTGGTTAGGCTGTTTTCATGTTAACCAGAGCGTTGGTGACGAACTGTGCTGCTGGCAACATTTTAATTACGCTTTGTTGCCGACGCTTACTGACACCGGACATATTCACTAATACCATCTATGATGGTCTGATACAGTGAAACAGCATCACTAATACCATCTATGATGGTCTGATACAGTGAAACAGCATCACTAATACCATCTATGATGGTCTGATACAGTGAAACAGCATCACTAATACCATCTATGATGGTCTGATACAGTGAAACAGCATCACTAATACCATCTATGATGGTCTGATACAGTGAAACAGCATCACTAATACCATCTATGATGGTCTAACAGTGAAACAGCATCACTAATACCATCTATGATGGTCTAACAGTGAAACAGCATCACTAATACCATCTATGACGGTTTAACAGTGAAACAGCATCACTAATACCATCTATGATGGTCTGATACAGTGAAACAGCATCACTAATACCATCTATGATGGTCTAACAGTGAAACAGCATCACTAATACCATCTATGATGGTCTGATACAGTGAAACAGCATCACTAATACATCTATGATGGTCTGATACAGTGAAACAGCATCACTAATACATCTATGATGGTTTAACAGTGAAACAGCATCACTAATACCATCTATGATGGTCTGATACAGTGAAACAGCATCACAAATACATCTATGATGGTTTGATACAGTGAAACAGCATCACTAATACCATCTATGATGGTCTAACAGTGAAACAGCATCACTAATACAACTATGATGGTCTGATACAGTGAAACAGCATCACTAATACATCTATGATGGTCTGATACAGTGAAACAGCATCACTAATACATCTATGATGGTTTGATACAGTGAAACAGCAGCAGGGTAATGACTTTACGTTCTGCTCACTACTTTATAAAACACATTTGTTGAAGAGAAGTTACAAAATGCTCACTGATTATAATGAGGTTTATGGTATTTTAGGCCCTTCGCACCCTGAGAGAGATGAGGACAGACCCTCCTCTCCCTCAGACAGACAGGACCCTGAGAGAGATGAGGACAGACTCTCCTCTCCCTCAGACAGGACCCTGAGAGAGATGAGGACAGACTCTCCTCTCCCTCAGACAGACATGACCCTGAGAGAGATGAGGACAGACTCTCCCTCAGACAGACAGGACCCTGAGAGATGAGGACAGACTCTCCCTCAGACAGACAGGACCCTGAGAGATGAGGACAGACTCTCCCTCAGACAGACAGGACCCTGAGAGATGAGGACAGACTCTCCCTCAGACAGACAGGACCCTGAGAGAGATGAGGACAGACTCTCCTCTCCCTCAGACAGACAGGACCCTGAGAGAGATGAGGACAGACTCTCCTCTCCCTCAGACAGACAGGACACAGAGAGAGATGAGGACAGACTCTCCTCTCCCTCAGACAGACAGGACCCTGAGAGAGATGAGGACAGACTCTCCTCTCCCTCAGACAGACAGGAAGTCACAAAATCTCACTGTCCCTCCCTGCCCGAATGTCAAGATTTGAATTGGACTCATTAATACTCAACATCTGGGGTCTGTGTGTTTGTGTGTGTGTGCGGGAGGGTTGTGTGGTGCGTTCGTACATGCGTGCTTCTGTGTGTGTGTGGTTTATGGTATTTTAGTGTGTTTGTGTGTGTGTGCGTGTAGTTTATGGTATTTTAGTGTGTGTGTGTGTGTGTGTGTGTGTGTGTGTGTGTGTGTGTGTGTAGTTTATGGTATTTTAGTGTGTGTGTGGTTTATGGTATTTTTAGTGTGTGTGTGTGTGTGTGTGTGCACGTGGTTTACGGTATTTTAGTGTGTGTGTGTGTGTGCGCGTGGTTTATGCTATTTTAGTGTGTGTGTGTGTGTGTGTGTGTGTGTGTGTGTGGCATGCCCAGCCGGAGCGACAATGGCAGAGCTGTACTGATTAGTTCGGGGACTGGGGGCAGAGGGGAAAACTCCAAAACTCATCTTTCCTCTCCCTCCTCGTCATCTGTCTCTCCCTATAACCATCCTCATCCCCCCAAGAAGAGGGGCATCAGAAGGATGCCTTTCTCTCACTGCCTCTCAAACCCCCTCTCCCCCAGCCCGGTCCCCATGCTCCTGCCTCCCCGGCAATAATTACAACAGGAAGCTCATAAGGGAATGGGACAGCGCTCTACATTTCTGTAGGAAGATGGAACAAACACCCAGGGAAAAGAGACTCCCCATGTCAGACAGCAGGAGGATAACACCCAGGGAAAAGAGACTCCCCATGTCAGACAGACAGCAGGAGGATAACACCCAGGGAAAAGAGACTCCCCATGTCAGACAGACAGCAGGAGGATAACACCCAGGGAAAAGAGACTCCCCATGTCAGACAGACAGCAGGAGGATAACACCCAGGGAAAAAGAGACTCCCCATGTCAGACAGCAGGAGGAAAGCAGTCTATATGAAAGCGGTTCACACTCAGTGTTGTTTTCACAAACATTCATGAAGACATTTTGTAGATCTAGGTCTGACTGTATGTGCTCTTTACAGTGGGCCTAACGTCAGGAGTGTTCCCAATCAGTAAACCAGCGCAAGCTCACACCTGTCTAGACAGAAACAGACCAGTCGCCCACGGCGATGCCGCCTGTTTGTTTGTGTCAGGGCTGACCCCATTTAGTCGACTGATCGATTGTTTGGTTGCTAGGCTGTTGGTCGACAGAGATAGTTTTTGTTGGACGGTCACAAATATATATTCTTTTGTTCATGGCATAACGAGGCGCCTGTCTGATTGGCGCCTGTCTCAGTGGACTCATCCATTAAGCAGGTCCATACCGAACGAAGACAGGCATCGGCTGGAACACCAAGCAATTTGATGAAATAAGTTCAATTGCATTCGTTTTCCGGCTTTTGGCCGTTAAAAGATAGAAAAGCCGATGAATACAATTGTGAATGATTTCATAAAGACGTCTATATACCATTGAAACCAGTAGTCTATTTCATAAAGACGTCTATATACCATTGAAACCAGTAGTCTATTTCATAAAGACGTCTATATACCATTGAAACCAGTAGTCTATTTCATAAAGACGTCTATATACCATTGAAACCAGTAGTCTATTTCATAAAGACGTCTATATACCATTGAAACCAGTAGTCTATTTCATAAAGACGTCTATATACCATTGAAACCAGTAGTCTATTTCATAAAGACGTCTATATACCATTGAAACCAGTAGTCTATTTCATAAAGACGTCTATATACCATTGAAACCAGTAGTCTATTTCATAAAGACGTCTATATACCATTGAAACCAGTAGTCTATTGTTTTATTAAAGACGTCTATATACCATTAAAACCAGTAGTCTATTTCACTCATGTTCTATTGGTTATCAACTTTCTTTCATTGTTCGGAAGACAAATGCACATTCGCTCATAGCCTACTGTCTTGTGCGCATTGCTGTGCTTATAACGTGAATAAATAATAGTTTATCGACATTTTAAGCTAACGTTCTGATCTGTTACATCAGTCTCATTGCTTTTGTATGTAACCTAAGCCTACTGGTCGTAATTTGGGCTCGCCCGTCCCACAACTGTCCCAGAGTCAGTTTGGGCTATTTCTTTATCCACAAGCTGACCAATAGAATAGGTCAGCGTTTCTACTACGGGGGATGGTAGATTGACATCATGGACTCATCGGCAGTGAGTCCATAAGGCTAGGGGAAGATAAGCTTTCCTTTAGTAAATTGAATTAAATTGCCAAAAATTAATTACGCCTAATTAACCTACTCCTGTCTATATAAATAGTCATTCAACATAGGCTAGAAAAGCATGATTTGGCCACACTAGCCTTTAAAAATAAAGTTGTGTATTGTTTTAAAGGGCATTTCCTGCCATTGAAAGGAAACGCAGCAACACAAGATGATTGTTGAGTTGGGACTGTCTGTGAAATGTAGAGAGGTGTCCAGCCAGGCCTGTGGGCAACTTGGACCTGTCAATCAAAACCGTTCATATAGAAACACTTCAAAATACAATCGCAGAAAAAGATTGTTCGGAAAGCAAACGGCTGTACAGAGAAGAACATTAAAATACATGAATCTGTCTTCTAGTGGAGCGAACATCAGGCCTATAGACTATCTGATTGGCTCTAGCAGAGAGCATCAGGCCTATAGACTATCTGATTGGCCCTAGCAGAGAGCATCAGGCCTATAGACTATCTGATTGGCCCTAGCAGAGAGCATCAGGCCTATAGACTATCTGATTGGCCCTAGCAGAGAGCATCAGGCCTATAGACTATCTGATTGGCCCTAGCAGAGAGCATCAGGCCTATAGACTATCTGATTGGCCCTAGCAGAGAGCATCAGGCCTATAGACTATCTTATTGGCCCTAGCAGGGAGCATCAGGCCTATAGACTATCTGATTGGCCCTAGCAGAGAGCATCAGGCCTATAGACTATCTGATTGGCCCTAGCAGAGAGCATCAGGCCTATAGACTATCTGATTGGCCCTAGCAGAGAGCATCAGGCCTATAGACTATCTGATTGGCCCTAGCAGAGAGCATCAGGCCTATAGACTATCTGATTGGCCCTAGCAGAGAGCATCAGGCCTATAGACTATCTTATTGGCCTAGCAGGGAGCATCAGGCCTATAGACTATCTGATTGGCCCTAGCAGAGAGCATCAGGCCTATAGACTATCTGATTGGCCCTAGCAGAGAGCATCAGGCCTATAGACTATCTGATTGGCCCTAGCAGAGAGCATCAGGCCTATAGACTATCTGATTGGCCCTAGCAGAGAGCATCAGGCCTATAGACTATCTGATTGGCCCTAGCAGAGAGCATCAGGCCTATAGACTATCTGATTGGCCCTAGCAGAGAGCATCAGGCCTATAGACTATCTGATTGGCCCTAGCAGAGAGCATCAGGCCTATAGACTATCTGATTGGCCCTAACAGAGAGCATCAGGCCTATAGACTATCTGATTGGCCCTAGCAGAGAGCATCAGGCCTATAGACTATCTGATTGGCCCTAGCAGGGAGCATCAGGCCTATAGACTATCTGATTGGCCCTAGCAGAGAGCATCAGGCCTATAGACTATCTGATTGGCCCTAGCAGAGAGCATCAGGCCTATAGACTATCTTATTGGCCCTAGCAGAGAGCATCAGGCCTATAGACTATCTTATTGGCTCTGGCAGACAGCATCAGGCCTATAGCCTATCTTATTGCCTCTAGCAGACAGCATCAGGCCTCTAGCCTATCTTATTGGCTCTAGCAGACAGCATCAGGCCTCTAGCCTATCTTATTGGCTCTAGCAGACAGCATCAGGCCTCTAGCCTATCTTATTGGCTCTAGCAGAGAGCATCAGGTCTATAGCCTATCTTATTGGCTCTAAAATGTTCTTCCCTAGTTCTTCTAACATCTTCCAAGCGCACGTCAGAATTCGGTCGAAAGGACCGCACAGTGTCGCATTCTGGACCGGCAAGTCCTGTTCATATGAATTACCATAATGTAAATGTGATCATCATGAGCACCGTGGGTGGATGCCCTGATCAGGTTACACACCCAGTGCATTATGGGTCCGGCAAATTTTTTAAATGTCCGGCGCCACATTTCCATAACGGAAACCCGTAGCTAACTGGAGTGGGAATCTAAGGCCTCAGAACAGTTGATACAATGTTGCTAGTTTGCTCGTGCAAGCTTTGAGTCGGTCCCAGTTGATACAATGTTGCTAGTTTGCTCGTGCAAGCTTTGAGTCGGTCCCAGTTGATACAATGTTGCTAGTTTGCTCGTGCAAGCTTTGAGTCGGTCCCAGTTG
>NC_056446.1:44488942-44511442 GCF_018296145.1 Oncorhynchus tshawytscha | reverse complement strand
TGCTGCAGAGGGATCGTGTGTGTGTCACCAGAGGCGACACATTTTTTTACAAAGACATAAAAAATAAAAAAATATTTCCCCTGACTCAACTCCACTAAGCTGCGAGGCGCACACACACACACACACACACACACACACACACACACACACACACACACACACACACACACACACACACACACACACGTTTGCTACGTACAAAAAATTCAAAGATAACGCATCATTTCTACACAGCACAATCACCATTCAAATGATTTCTTTCACACACACACACACACACACACACACACACACAGACACACACACACACACACACACAGACACACACACACACACACACCTTGTATGACAGATACAAAGGACATCCATTAGTCAGGTACCCTTGTTACAGAGAAACAATACAGGCCTGCATCACACAATGACAATATACACCAGACTATATACACCAGACTATATACACCAGACTATATAAACCAGGCTATATACACCAGGCTATATACACCAGACTATATACACCAGGCTATATACACCAGACTATATACACCAGACTATATACACCAGACTATATACACCAGACTATATACACCAGACTATATACACCAGACTATATACACCAGACTATATACACCAGACTATATACACCAGACTATATACACCAGACTATATACACCAGGCTATATACACCAGACTATATACACCAGACTATATACACCAGACTATATACACCAGACTATATACACCAGACTATATACACCAGGCTATATACACCAGACTATATACACCAGGCTATATACACCAGACTATATACACCAGGCTATATACACCAGGCTATCCTATACACCAGGCTATCCTATACACCAGGCTATCCGAAACACTAGATTATATACACTAGACTATATACACCAGACTATATACACCAGACTATATACACCAGACTATCCTAAAAACACCAGACTATATACACCAGACTATATACACCAGACTATATACACCAGACTATCCTAAACACTAGACTATATACACCAGACTATATACACCAGGCTATCCTAAAAACACTAGACTATATACACCAGACTATATACAACAGACTATATACACCAGACTATATACACACCAGACTATCCTAAAAACACTAGACTATATACACCAGACTATATACACCAGACTATCCTAAAAACACTAGACTATATACACCAGACTATATACAACAGACTATATACACCAGACTATATACACCAGGCTATCCTAAAAACACTAGACTATATACACCAGACTATATACACCAGACTATATACACCAGACTATCCGAAACACTAGACTATATACACCAGACTATATACACTAGACTATATACACCAGACTATATACACCAGACTATATACACACCAGACTATCCTAAAAACACTAGACTATATACACCAGACTATATACACCAGGCTATCCTAAAAACACTAGACTATATACACCAGACTATATACACCAGACTATATACACCAGACTATATACACCAGACGATATACAGACTATATACACCAGACTATCCTAAACACTAGACGATATACACTAGACGATATACACCAGACGATATACACTAGACGATATACACCAGACTATCCTAAACACCAGACTATATACACCAGACTATATACACCAGACTATCCTAAAAACACTAGACTATATACACCAGACTATATACACCAGACTATATACACCAGACTATCCTAAAAACACTAGACTATATACACCAGACTATATACACCAGACTATATACACCAGGCTATCCTATATACACCAGACTATATACACCAGACTATATACACCAGACTATCCTAAAAACACTAGACGATATACACCAGACTATCCTAAAAACACTAGACTATATACACCAGACTATCCTAAAAACACTAGACTATATACACCAGACTATATACACCAGACTATATACACCAGACTATCCTAAAAACACTAGACTATATACACTAGACTATATACACCAGACTATATACACCAGACTATATACACCAGACTATCCTAAAAACACTAGACGATATACACCAGACTATCCTAAAAACACTAGACTATATACACCAGACTATCCTAAAAACACCTAGACTATATATGTTACGCCCCTGAAAACAGGGGGAAATAATCACAAGAGTGATACGGTGTTGTATTCTCAATTCAACGTTTAGTTCAATCATTTCACAAAAGTAACACATTACAAAACAACAGAAAACCCATTATACAACTAACACAGCAAAATATAGAGTCCTGTCAGTATGTAGAGTCCTGTCGGTATGTAGAGTCCTGTCAGTATGTAGAGTCCTGTCAGTATGTAGAGTCCTGTCAGTATGTAGAGTCCACTGTCAGTATGTAGAGCCCTGTCATTAGCAGGGTTATAAACTAAATGAAAATAATCTGTATGAACTGTTACCGTTTTTGGTTCTAATCGGTTCAGAACTTTACTTCGCTGGTCGGAACACTGGAATGGAACGAAATACATTGGGGTTCTGCTTTCAACGGAACGATTGGACGAGGACCCATAGGGACTAGACCAACACCAAACAATGACGTCCATCTACATGGAACAATTGAACCAGGACCCATAGGGACTAGACAAATCAAATCAAATTTTATTTGTCACATACACATGGTTAGCAGATGTTAATGCGAGTGTAGCGAAATGCTTGTGCTTCTAGTTCCGACAATGCAGTAATAACGAACAAGTAATCTAACTAACAATTCCAAAACTACTGTCTTATACACAGTGTAAGGGGATAAAGAATATGTACATAAGGATATATGAATGAGTGATGGTACAGAGCAGCATAGGCAAGATACAGTAGATGATATCGAGTACAGTATATACATATGAGATGAGTATGTAAACCAAGTGGCATAGTTAAAGTGGCTAGTGATACATGTATTACATAAGGATGCAGTCGATGATATAGAGTACAGTATCTACGTATGCATATGAGATGAATAATGTAGGGTAAGTAACATTATATAAGGTAGCATTGTTTAAAGTGGCTAGTGATATATTTACATCATTTCCCATCAATTCCCATGATTAAAGTGGCTGGAGTAGAGTCAGTGTCATTGACAGTGTGTTGGCAGTAGCCACTCAATGTTAGTGGTGGCTGTTTAACAGTCTGATGGCCTTGAGATAGAAGCTGTTTTTCAGTCTCTCGGTCCCAGCTTTGATGCACCTGTACTGACCTCGCCTTCTGGATGACAGCGGGGTGAACAGGCAGTGGCTCGGGTGGTTGATGTCCTTGATGATCTTTATGGCCTTCCTGTAGCATCGGGTGGTGTAGGTGTCCTGGAGGGCAGGTAGTTTGCCCCCGGTGATGCGTTGTGCAGACCTCACTACCCTCTGGAGAGCCTTACGGTTGAGGGCGGTGCAGTTGCCATACCAGGCGGTGATACAGCCCGCCAGGATGCTCTCGATTGTGCATCTGTAGAAGTTTGTGAGTGCTTTTGGTGACAAGCCGAATTTCTTCAGCCTCCTGAGGTTGAAGAGGCGCTGCTGCGCCTTCCTCACGATGCTGTCTGTGTGAGTGGACCAATTCAGTTTGTCTGTGATGTGTATGCCGAGGAACTTAAAACTTGCTACCCTCTCCACTACTGTTCCATCGATGTGGATGGGGGTGTTCCCTCTGCTGTTTCCTGAAGTCCACAATCATCTCCTTAGTTTTGTTGACGTTGAGTGTGAGGTTATTTTCCTGACACCACACTCCGAGGGCCCTCACCTCCTCCCTGTAGGCCATCTCGTCGTTGTTGGTAATCAAGCCTACCACTGTTGTGTCGTCCGCAAACTTGATGATTGAGTTGGAGGCGTGCATGGCCACACGCAGTCGTGGGTGAACAGGGAGTACAGGAGAGGGCTCAGAACGCACCCTTGTGGGGCCCCAGTGTTGAGGATCAGCGGGGAGGAGATGTTGTTGCCTACCCTCACCACCTGGGGGCGGCCCGTCAGGAAGTCCAGAACCCAGTTGCACAGGGCGGGGTCGAGACCCAGGGTCTCGAGCTTGATGACGAGCTTGGAGGGTACTATGGTGTTGAATGCCGAGCTGTAGTCGATGAACAGCATTCTCACATAGGTATTCCTCTTGTCCAGATGGGTTAGGGCAGTGTGCAGTGTGGTTGAGATTGCATCGTCTGTGGACCTATTTGGGCGGTAAGCAAATTGGAGTGGGTCTAGGGTGTCAGGTAGGGTGGAGGTGATATGGTCCTTGACTAGTCTCTCAAAGCACTTCATGATGACGGATGTGAGTGCTACGGGGCGGTAGTCGTTTAGCTCAGTTACCTTAGCTTTCTTGGGAACAGGAACAATGGTGGCCCTCTTGAAGCATGTGGGAACAGCAGACTGGTATAGGGATTGATTGAATATGTCCGTAAACACACCGGCCAGCTGGTCTGCGCATGCTCTGAGGGCGCGGCTGGGGATGCCGTCTGGGCCTGCAGCCTTGCGAGGGTTAACACGTTTAAATGTCTTACTCACTTCGGCTGCAGTGAAGGAGAGACCGCATGTTTTCGTTGCCGGCCGTGTCAGTGGCACTGTATTGTCCTCAAAGCGGGCAAAAAGTTATTTAGTCTGCCTGGGAGCAAGACATCCTGGTCCGTGACTGGGCTGGGTTTCTTCCTGTAGTCCGTGATTGACTGTAGACCCTGCCACATGCCTCTTGTGTCTGAGCCGTTGAATTGAGATTCTACTTTGTCTCTGTACTGGCGCTTAGCTTGTTTGATAGCCTTGCGGAGGGAATAGCTGCACTGTTTGTATTCAGTCATGTTACCAGACACCTTGCCCTGATTAAAAGCAGTGGTTCGTGCCTTCAGTTTCACACGAATGCTGCCATCAATCCAAGGTTTCTGGTTAGGGAATGTTTTAATTGTTGCTATGGGAACGACATCTTCAACGCACGTTCTAATGAACTCGCACACCGAATCAGCGTATTCGTCAATGTTGTTGTCTGACGCAATACGAAACATCTCCCAGTCCACGTGATGGAAGCAGTCTTGGAGTGTGGAGTCAGCTTGGTCGGACCAGCGTTGGACAGACCTCAGCGTGGGAGCTTCTTGTTTTAGTTTCTGTCTGTAGGCAGGGATCAACAAAATGGAGTCGTGGTCAGCTTTTCCGAAAGGGGGCGGGGCAGGGCCTTATATGCGTCGCGGAAGTTAGAGTAACAATGATCCAGGGTCTTTCCACCCCTGGTTGCGCAATCGATATGCTGATAAAATTTAGGGAGTCTTGTTTTCAGATTAGCCTTGTTAAAATCCCCAGCTACAATGAATGCAGCCTCCGGATAAATCGTTTCCAGTTTGCAGAGAGTTAAATAAAGTTCGTTCAGAGCCATCGATGTGTCTGCTTGGGGGGATATATACGGCTGTGATTATAATCAAAGAGAATTCTCTTGGTAGATAATGCGGTCTACATTTGATTGTGAGGAATTCTAAATCAGGTGAACAGAAGGATTTGAGTTCCTGTATGTTTCTGTCATCACACCATGTCACCATGTCATGTCAAACTTATCTCTAACTTCCTCAAGACGTTACTAAGACACACCTTAAACACTCCTGTCATGTTAGCGAGTTATAACATTTAAATTACTATTTTTATCATCAATAAAGTACCTGAAAACAGGGGAGAAATAATCACGACAGTGATACGGTATTGTATTCTCAATTCAACGTTTAGTTCAATGAGAAAAGACAGCGATTTTCCCCAGGAATATGGGTGGAGACCAGAGCAATCGATCTCTGGCTCATAGATTAGAGCATTTCGTAGATCACAGATGAACACTTTTAGGTTCAAAATAAAGTAATCAATATAACGTTTACACATTACTCTCACAATTCGTACCCTTTGACAGATTTTAACTTTAACACAATTATATGAATGTTATCAATCTCTATCAACTAATACTGAATGCATCTTCTTAACCTTAGATGTTTTACATACTATGAACTTACTAATACTTTTTAATGTATAACAGGCTATGAATATTTCCTTTAACCTGTTACTCTCCCCGACAAAATAAATGTTGTCCCAACATTACCAACATTGTCTTCTTCAACAGTCCGTATGCACTGGACCTAGAAAATCCTCTTCTGTAAGGTAGTACTTGAGCAGAGGTCAAGGGTCACAGTTCAAATAGAACTAACAAGTTATATTCACAGTCCATATCTGTTGACCAGCTATATAACATAAGCAGTATTTTCTCATACTATTGATCAACAGTCCATCACTTTTAATGATCTATATGCATAGTCTGCAAATTGTCTCTTTTGACAGTCTGTGAAATCAGACAGTAGTCCATGGTCAAACATGTCAACTCTGTAGCCTCATGTTTGCTGAAGCCCATACATGTAAGGTGGCTGAAAGTAGCATTGCTGTAGTGATGGCAGCCATGGAACCAGTCCTGGTGCAGAGTAGACAGGGAACAACTGTGGCTGTGGCTGTATACTGTAGCAGGAAGGGATACCAAGCTAATCATAAGTGATACGTCTTGGAGGGTGTCTCTCTCTTTGTGGCAGCTGGTAGGCTGGTTCCTCAGGTTCAGCAGCATCAGTATATGAAGGAAAGGCCTTGGTGGATGATCATCAGGCAAATTTTCAGCAGGCAAGTCTTTAACTGTTGTTGTCTCCTCCAGCCGCTTTTTAACAAGAGGCTGTGCTGGTAGCGTATCATGGACTGGCACTGCAACTGTCTGTTTCACTGATGGGGGCCTGTGTTCCCACTCTCTCGCTGGTTCAGCATTCCTCTCCTCAGGTACTGTAGGAGATGTGGGAACCTGTAGCAAGCTCATGATGAAGGTCATATTCATCCCCACTGTCTTCATCAGAATCTAGAGTCTGTGATGCAGGCTGGTGTCTCCTCGTTTTCTGACTTTTGTCCACTTTGGTCATTTCTGGTCTCAAAAGGTAAGTGGTCACAGGACATGAGCAGATTTCTGTGCAGGACCCTGGAGCGTCCCCTACCCTTTTCTGGTCTCAATTCATAAATCGGCAGGTCTGAACCCATTTGTCTCACCACTGTGTGAATTGTATCTTCCCAATAGTTAGGGAGTTTTCCTGGTCCTCCTCTTGGTGTCAGGTTTTTAATTAGAACTCGCTCACCAGGCTGTAGCACTGAACTCCTAACTTTAGTGTCATAGTACTTCTTACTTCTTTCAGCGGATTTCTGAGCATTTTCATTTGCAATGGCGTATGCTTCTTCCATCCCTCATTTCCAGTTCTCCACGTATTCTCGCTGGTTACTGGAACCTGCCTCTGTGCACAATCCAAAGAGCATATCAACTGGAAGCCTGGGTGATTTCCCAAACAGAATATAAAATGGTGAATAGCCAGTCACTTCGCAACGGGTGCAGTTATAGGCATAAACCAGTTTGTTCAGAGACTCCTTCGAATTTGACTTTTGTGTCTCAGTTAGTGTCTAACATTTGCACCAATGTTCTGTTCATGCGCTCCGCTTGACCGTTTCCCATCGGGTGATAGGGTGTTGTCCTGGACCCCGCCATGCCACTGAGTTTCTTTAACTGATGGAACAACTGATTTTCAAATTCTCCCCCTTGGTCATGGTGGATGCGGAACCCAAACTTCAGGGCAAAGTCATTGAAGATGAGATTTGCAGCAGTTTTACCTGACTTTGATGTGGTGGCGTAGGCTTGAGTGTAACGTGTAAAATGATCAACAGTCACGAGGATGTACTCATATCCCCCTTTGCATCTGTCGAGATGAAGGAAGTCTATACATACCAGTTCAAATGGCTGTGTTGTCACAATGTTTGTCAGAGGAGCTCTTGTTGCATGGGCTGGCTTTTTCTGCTTGACACAGCTACAAGTTTTAGTCACATAGTGCTCGATGTCAGATTGCATAAAAGGCCAGAAGAAGCGGTCACGTACTAGTGATTCGGTGCGGTCAGTACCTTGGTGTCCCATGTTATTGTGCAACTCTTCCATCACTTTACCTTTGTACTGCTCTGGTAGAACTAACTGCTTGCGGGCTGTAGTGATTCTGTACAGAATGCCATCACTGTCTATTGTCAATTTGTCCCATTCTCTGAATAGGCATTTTGTCTTTGGACTGAATTTCTTTTGCTCTTTAACTGGCGGTTTGGAACCAGACAGTTTGAAATTGAGCACAGGACGGATGACCGGATCAGATTCTTGTGCTTCTCTTATCCCATCTTTTGGGATCGAGCTGGTTGTTGCAGTGGTTGTCTCACCTTCAGCTGATACTGACATCGATGCAGCTGAAAATGACCAAGGTACAACAGCCTCTTTCTGTACCTCAACTGCTTGTATCGTGGCGGCGATGGTGTCTGGTGGAAGCTCCTCAGAACATTCTCTCATCAGTGACTCTACATCCAGTGGCATCCTTGACAAAGCATCTGCATCACCGTTCTCTCTGCCTGGCCTGTACTTTATTGTAAAGTGGAAATCAGCCAAGTCTGCAACCCACCTGGAAGTGGTTGCGTTCAGTTTTGTAGTAGACAGAATGTAGCAGAGCGGGTTGTTATCGCTGTATACAGTGAAGGTCGGAGCATAGTACAAATAATCATGAAACTTATCAGTGATTGCCCATTTTAGACCTAGACATTCTAGCTTGCTCGAGTGGTAGTGATAGTTCTTCTCAGCTGCTGTTAAGGTTCGAGAGCCATAAGCAATGACCCTAAGCTTCCCATCTTGCTTTTGGTAAAGAACTGCTCCCAAGCCTTGGTGTGACGCATCAGTGTGTACAACAAATGGCTGAGTGAAATCAGGGAAACCTAAAACTGGTGGGTGAAGCAAACACTCAATCAGCTGTTCAAATGCCTGTTGATGTTGATCAGTCCACAGGATTGGCTTGTTTGAGGGCACCACATGACTTACTTTTCTTAGTTTTTGTTTTCCGTGGGTGGTCAGGTAATTTCTCTGAATCTGCTTTCAGGAGGTCATACAGGCAGCTGGCACTCCTAGAAAAGTCCTTGATGTACTGTCTGTAGTAAGTGAGTAAACCAAGCATTTTTCTGAGCTGGCCCACAGTCTCTGGTCTGATTTCTTTCATTGCTCTTACTGGGTCAACTCGGCTGCAGACACTATTCTGCCCAAATAACGGACCTGGGGTTTAAAGAGATCACACTTACTTGGTTTGAGTTTAATGCCATACTCTCTGAGACGCTGCAAAACTTTTCGCACATCATTCACATGGCTGTTGAATGTTTTACTGAAAACTAGCGTGTCGTCCAGATAAGGAGTGCAGATGTTATCCCGGAGCCCTTCCAAACACTCCTCCATACTGAAAACTAGCGTGTCGTCCAGATAAGGAGTGCAGATGTTATCCCGGAGCCCTTCCAAACACTCCTCCATACTGAAAACTAGCGTGTCGTCCAGATAAGGAGTGCAGATATTATCCCGGAGCCCTTCCAAACACTCCTCCATACTGAAAACTAGCGTGTCGTCCAGATAAGGAATGCAGATGTTATCCCGGAGCCCTTCCAAACACTCCTCCATACTGAAAACTAGCGTGTCGTCCAGATAAGGAATGCAGATGTTGTCCCGGAGCCCTTCCAAACACTCCTCCATACTGAAAACTAGCGTGTCGTCCAGATAAGGAATGCAGATGTTGTCCCAGATGTTGTCCCGGAGCCCTTCCAAACACTCCTCCATACTGAAAACTAGCGTGTCGTCCAGATAAGGAGTGCAGATGTTATCCCGGAGCCCTTCCAAACACTCCTCCATACTGAAAACTAGCGTGTCGTCCAGATAAGGAATGCAGATGTTATCCCGGAGCCCTTCCAAACACTCCTCCATACTGAAAACTAGCGTGTCGTCCAGATAAGGAATGCAGATGTTATCCCGGAGCCCTTCCAAACACTCCTCCATACACCGCTGAAAAGCTGCAGGAGCGTTCATGAGGCCGAATGGCATACGTATCCACTCATAGAGTCCCCACGGTGTCACAAATGCTGTCAGTGGTCTGCTTTCTTCAGAGATGAACCCCTGGTGATACGCTTTCCCCTGATCTAAGAGGGAGAACCAGGAATTACCACCTAAACTGTCCATGATGTCTTGGACCCGAGGGATGGGCTGGCGGTCGGGATATGTCTTTCTGTTCAGATCTCTGTAATCTATACACAACCGGAGGGTCCCGTCCTTCTTACGAACGCACACGACAGAAGAATATATATACACTAGACAATATACACCAGACTATATACACCAGACTATATACACCAGACTATCCTAAACGCTCAACTATATACACCAGACTATCCTAAACACTTGACTATATACACCAGACTATCCTAAACACTAGACGATATACACTAGACTATATACACCAGACTATATACACCAGACTATCCTAAACGCTCAACTATATACACCAGACTATCCTAAACACTTGACTATATACACCAGACTATCCTAAACACTAGACGATATACACTAGACTATATACACCAGACTATATACACCAGACTATATACACCAACACTATCCTAAACACTAGACGATAAACACTAGACTATATACACCAGACTATATACACCAGACTATCCTAAACGCTCAACTATATACACCAGACTATCCTAAACACTAGACTATATACACCAGACTATATACACCAGACTATATACACCAGACTATATACACCAGACTATATACACCAGGCTATATACACCAGACTATATACACCAGACTATATACACCAACACTATCCTAAACACTAGACGATAAACACTAGACTATATACACCAGACTATATACACCAGGCTATCCTAAACGCTCGACTATATACACCAGACTATATACAAAATACTATATGCACCAGACTATCCTAAACACTAGACGATATACACTAGACTATATACACAAGACTATATACACCAGACTATATACACCAGACTATCCTAAACACAAGACTATATACACCAGACTATATACACCAGACTATATACACTAGACTATATACACCAGACTATATACAAAATACTATATACACCAGACTATATACAAAATACTATATGCACCAGACTATCCTAAACACTAGACGATATACACTAGACTATATACACCAGACTATATACACCAGACTATCCTAAACACAAGACTATATACACCAGACTATATACACTAGACTATATACACCAGACTATCCTAAACACTAGACGATATACACTAGACTATATACACCAGACTATATACACTAGACTATATACACCAGACTATATACACCAGACTATATACACCAGACTATATACACCAGACTATATACACCAGGCTATATACACCAGGCTATCCTAAACACAAGACTATATACACCAGACTATATACACCAGACTATATACACTAGACTATATACACCAGACTATCCTAAACACTAGACGATATACACCAGACTATATACACCAGAATATATACACCAGACTATCCTAAACGCTCAACTATATACACTAGACTATATACACTAGACTATATACACCAGACTATATACACCAGACGATCCTAAACGCTCGACTATATACACCAGACTGTATACACCAGACTATATACAAAATACTATATACACCAGACTGTATACACCAGACTATATACAAAATACTATATACACCAGACTATATACACCAGACTATCCTAAACACTAGACGATATACACTAGACTATATACACCAGACGATCCTAAACACCAGACTATATACACCAGACTATATACACCAGACGATATACAGACTATATACACCAGACTATATACACTAGACGATATACACCAGACTATCCTAAACACCAGACTATATACACCAGACTATATACACCAGACTATCCTAAAAACACTAGACTATATACACCAGACTATATACACCAGACTATCCTAAAAACACCAGACTATATACACTAGACTATATACACCAGACTAGAGAGAGAGAGAGAGAGAGAGGGAGAGAGAAGTAGAGAGAGAGAGAGACAGACAGAGAGAGAGACAGACAGAGAGAGAGACAGACAGAGAGAGAGACAGACAGAGAGAGAGACAGACAGAGAGAGAGACAGACAGAGAGAGAGACAGGTCAGAGAGACAGAGGTCAGATGAGGTAAAAGGAGGAGTTTATACCTGAGGGCAGAGACTACATTCTCCACAGCCACCTGCAGAACGGTTTTGATTGACAGGTCCAGGTTGCCCACAGCGATGCCCAGCAGGTCTCCGATTAGCTCCAGTGGCTGTCCGTCTGTCGCCATGGTGACAGCCAGGGCCTGGACTTTGGACCGTTCAGAACGAGAGAGATCATAGGTACGACTGTAGCTCTGCAGGGGAGAGAGAGATCATAGGTACGACTGTAGCTCTGCAGGGGAGAGAGAGATCATAGGTACGACTGTAGCTCTGCAGGGGAGAGAGAGATCATAGGTACGACTGTAGCTCTGCAGGGAGAGAGAGATCATAGGTACGACTGTAGCTCTGCAGGGGAGAGAGAGATCATAGGTACGACTGTAGCTCTGCAGGGGAGAGAGAGATCATAGGTACGACTGTAGCTCTGCAGGGAGAGAGAGATCATAGGTACGACTGTAGCTCTGCAGGGGAAGAGAGAGATCATAGGTACGACTGTAGCTCTGCAGGGGAGAGAGAGATCATAGGTACGACTGTAGCTCTGCAGGGGCTCTGCAGGGGAGAGAGAGATCATAGGTACGACTGTAGCTCTGCAGGGAGAGAGAGATCATAGGTACGACTGTAGCTCTGCAGGGGAGAGAGAGATCATAGGTACGACTGTAGCTCTGCAGGGGAGAGAGAGATCATAGGTACGACTGTAGCTCTGCAGGGAGAGAGAGATCATAGGTACGACTGTAGCTCTGCAGGGAGAGAGAGATCATAGGTACGACTGTAGCTCTGCAGGGAGAGAGAGATCATAGGTACGACTGTAGCTCTGCAGGGGAGAGAGAGATCATAGGTACGACTGTAGCTCTGCAGGGGAGAGAGAGATCATAGGTACGACTGTAGCTCTGCAGGGAGAGAGAGATCATAGGTACGACTGTAGCTCTGCAGGGGAGAGAGAGATCATAGGTACGACTGTAGCTCTGCAGGGGAGAGAGAGATCATAGGTACGACTGTAGCTCTGCAGGGAGAGAGAGATCATAGGTACGACTGTAGCTCTGCAGGGGAGAGAGAGATCATAGGTACGACTGTAGCTCTGCAGGGGAGAGAGATCATAGGTACGACTGTAGCTCTGCAGGGGAGAGAGAGATCATAGGTACGACTGTAGCTCTGCAGGGAGAGAGAGATCATAGGTACGACTGTAGCTCTGCAGGGGAGAGAGAGATCATAGAGTACGACTGTAGCTCTGCAGGGGAGAGAGAGATCATAGGTACGACTGTAGCTCTGCAGGGGAGAGAGAGATCATAGGTACGACTGTAGCTCTGCAGGGGAAGAGAGAGATCATAGGTACGACTGTAGCTCTGCAGGGAGAGAGAGATCATAGGTACGACTGTAGCTCTGCAGGGGAGAGAGAGATCATAGGTACGACTGTAGCTCTGCAGGGGAGAGAGAGATCATAGGTACGACTGTAGCTCTGCAGGGAGAGAGAGATCATAGGTACGACTGTAGCTCTGCAGGGAGAGAGAGATCATAGGTCACGACTGTAGCTCTGCAGGGAGAGAGAGATCAGCTCTGCAGGGGAGAGAGAGATCATAGGTACGACTGTAGCTCTGCAGGGGAGAGAGAGATCATAGGTACGACTGTAGCTCTGCAGGGGAGAGAGAGATCATAGGTACGACTAGCTCTGCAGACTGTAGCTCTGCAGGGGAGAGAGAGATCATAGGTACGACTGTAGCTCTGCAGGGGAGAGAGAGATCATAGGTACGACTGTAGCTCTGCAGGGGAGAGAGAGATCATAGGTACGACTGTAGCTCTGCAGGGGAGAGAGAGATCATAGGTACGACTGTAGCTCTGCAGGGGAGAGAGAGATCATAGGTACGACTGTAGCTCTGCAGGGGAGAGAGAGATCATAGGTACGACTGTAGCTCTGCAGGGGAGAGAGAGATCATAGGTACGACTGTAGCTCTGCAGGGGAGAGAGAGATCATAGGTACGACTGTAGCTCTGCAGGGGAGAGAGAGATCATAGGTACGACTGTAGCTCTGCAGGGAGAGAGAGATCATAGGTACGACTGTAGCTCTGCAGGGGAGAGAGAGATCATAGGTACGACTGTAGCTCTGCAGGGGAGAGATCATAGGTACGACTGTAGCTCTGCAGGGGAGAGAGAGATCATAGGTACGACTGTAGCTCTGCAGGGGAGAGAGAGATCATAGGTACGACTGTAGCTCTGCAGGGGAGAGAGAGATCATAGGTACGACTGTAGCTCTGCAGGGGAGAGAGAGATCATAGGTACGACTGTAGCTCTGCAGGGGAGAGAGAGATCATAGGTACGACTGTAGCTCTGCAGGGAGAGAGAGAGACTGTAGCTCTGCAGGGAGAGAGAGATCATAGGTACGACTGTAGCTCTGCAGGGGAGAGAGAGATCATAGGTACGACTGTAGCTCTGCAGGGAGAGAGATCATAGAGATCATAGGTCACGACTGTAGCTCTGCAGGGGAGAGAGAGATCATAGGTACGACTGTAGCTCTGCAGGGGAAGAGAGAGATCATAGGTACGACTGTAGCTCTGCAGGGGAGAGAGAGATCATAGGTACGACTGTAGCTCTGCAGGGGAGAGAGAGATCATAGGTACGACTGTAGCTCTGCAGGGAGAGAGAGATCATAGGTACGACTGTAGCTCTGCAGGGGAGAGAGAGAGATCATAGGTACGACTGTAGCTCTGCAGGGGAGAGAGAGATCATAGGTACGACTGTAGCTCTGCAGGGAGAGAGATCATAGGTTCTGTAGCTCTGCAGGGAGAGAGATCATAGGTACGAGCTCTGCAGGGGAGAGAGATCATAGGTAGGCTCTGCAGGGGAAGAGAGAGATCATAGGTGTAGCTCTGCAGGGAGAGAGAGAGATCATAGGTACTGTAGCTCTGCAGGGAGAGAGAGATCATAGGTACGACTGTAGCTCTGCAGGGAGAGAGAGATCATAGGTACGACTGTAGCTCTGCAGGGGAGAGAGAGATCATAGGTACGACTGTAGCTCTGCAGGGGAGAGAGAGATCATAGGTACGACTGTAGCTCTGCAGGGAGAGAGATCATAGGTACGACTGTAGCTCTGCAGGGAGAGAGAGATCATAGGTACGACTGTAGCTCTGCAGGGAGAGAGAGATCATAGGTACGACTGTAGCTCTGCAGGGAGAGAGATCATAGGTACGACTGTAGCTCTGCAGGGAGAGAGAGATCATAGGTACGACTGTAGCTCTGCAGGGGAGAGAGAGATCATAGGTACGACTAGCGACTAGGTACGACTGTAGCTCTGCAGAGAGAGATCATAGGTACGACTGTAGCTCTGCAGGGGGGGAGAGAGATCATAGGTACGACTGTAGCTCTGCAGGGGAGAGAGATCATAGGTAGGGCTCTGAGGGGAGAGAGATCATAGGTACGACTGTAGCTCTGCAGGGGAGAGAGAGATCATAGACGACTGTAGCTCTGCAGCTCTGCAGGGGAGAGAGAGATCATAGGTACGACTGTAGCTCTGCAGGGAGAGAGAGATCATAGGTACGACTGTAGCTCTGCAGGGGAGAGAGAGATCATAGGTACGACTGCTAGCTCTGCAGGGAGAGAGAGATCATAGGTACGACTGTAGCTCTGCAGGGGAGAGAGAGATCATAGGTACGACTGTAGCTCTGCAGGAGAGAGAGATCATAGGTACGACTGTAGCTCTGCAGGGAGAGAGATCATAGGAGGTACGACTGTAGCTCTGCAGGGAGAGATCATAGGTACGACTGTAGCTCTGCAGGGGAGAGAGAGATCATAGGTACGACTGTAGCTCTGCAGGAGAGAGAGATCATAGGTAGATCTGGCAGGGGAGAGAGAGATCATAGGTAGCTCTGCAGGGGAGAGAGAGATCATAGGTACGACTGTAGCTCTGCAGGGGAGAGAGAGAGATCATAGGTACGACTGTAGCTCTGCAGGAGAGAGATCATAGGTAGACTGTAGCTCTGCAGGGGAGAGAGAGATCATAGGTACGACTGTAGCTCTGCAGGGGAGAGAGAGATCATAGGTACGACTGTAGCTCTGCAGGGGAGAGAGATCATAGGTACGACTGTAGCTCTGCAGGGAGAGAGAGATCATAGGTACGACTGTAGCTCTGCAGGGGAGAGAGAGATCATAGGTACGACTGTAGAGAGGGGAGAGAGAGATCATAGGTACGACTGTAGCTCTGCAGGGGAGAGAGAGATCATAGGTACGACTGTAGCTCTGCAGGGAGAGAGAGATCATAGGTACGACTGTAGCTCTGCAGGGGGAGAGAGATCATACGAGGAGAGAGACTGTAGCTCTGCAGGGGAGAGAGAGATCTGCAGGGAGAGAGAGATCATAGGTACTGTAGCTCTGCAGGGAGAGAGATCATAGGTACGACTGTAGCTCTGCAGGGGAGAGAGATCATAGGTACGACTGTAGCTCTGCAGGGGAGAGAGAGATCATAGGTACGACTGTAGCTCTGCAGGGAGAGCTCTGCAGGGAGAGAGAGATCATAGGGGAGAGAAAGAGATCATAGGTACGACTGTAGCTCTGCAGGGAGAGAGAGATCATAGGTACGACTGTAGCTCTGCAGGGGAGAGAGAGATCATAGGTAGACTGTAGCTCTGCAGGGAGAGAGAGATCATAGGTACGACTGTAGCTCTGCAGGGGAGAGAGATCATAGGTACGACTGTAGCTCTGCAGGGGAGAGAGAGATCATAGGTACGACTGTAGCTCTGCAGGGGAGAGAGAGATCATAGGGGAGAGAGAGACTGTAGCTCTGCAGGGGAGAGAGAGATCATAGGTACAGGGAGAGAGAGCTCTGCTCTGCAGGGAGAGAGAGATCATAGGTACGACTGTAGCTCTGCAGGGGGAGAGAGAGATCATAGGTACGACTGTAGCTCTGCAGGGGAGAGAGAGATCATAGGTACGACTGTAGCTCTGCAGGGGAGAGAGAGATCATAGGTAGACTGTAGCTCTGCAGGGAGAGAGAGATCATAGGTACGACTGTAGCTCTGGGGAGAGAGAGATCTCTGCAGGGGAGAGAGAGATCATAGGGACTGTAGCTCTGCAGGGAGAGAGAGAGAGCGTAGCCTTATAGGGAGAGAGATATAGGTAGACTGTAGCTCTGCAGGGGAGAGAGAGATCATAGGTAGCTCTGCAGGGGAGAGAGAGATCATAGGTACGACTGTAGCTCTGCAGGGGAGAGAGAGATCATAGGTAGACTGTAGCTCTGCAGGGAGGGAGAGATCATAGGTACGACTGTAGCTCTGGGAGAGAGAGAGAGAGAGGATAGGGAGAGACTGTAGCTCTGCAGGGGAGAGAGAGATCATAGGGAGAGACTGTAGCTCTGAGAGGGGAGAGAGAGATCATAGGTAGAGACTGGAGCTCTGCAGGGAGAGAGAGATCATAGGGGAGACTGTAGCTCTGCAGGGAGAGAGAGATCATAGGGAGACTGTAGCTCTGCAGGGGAGAGAGATCATAGGTACGACTGTAGCTCTGCAGGGGAGAGAGAGATCAGGGGAGAGACTGTAGCTCTGCAGGGAGAGAGAGATCAGGGGTACGACTGTAGCTCTGCAGGGAGAGAGAGATCATAGGGGAGACTGTAGCTCTGCAGGGGAGAGAGAGAGATCAGGGGAGACTGTAGCTCTGCAGGGGAGAGAGAGGGGGAGAACATAGGTAGACTGTAGCTCTGCAGGGGAGAGAGATCATAGAGTAGAGAGAGAGATAGGCTCTGTAGCTCTGCAGGGGAGAGAGAGATCATAGGTACGACTGTAGCTCTGCAGGGGAGGAGAGAGATCATAGGGGAGACTGTAGCTCTGCAGGAGGAGAGATCATAGGTAGAGAGCTCTGCAGGAGAGAGATCATAGGGGAGAGACTGTAGCTCTGCAGGGGAGAGAGCATAGGGGAGAGAGTAGCTAGGGGAGAGAGAGAGACATAGGGGACTGTAGCTCTGCAGGGGAGAGAGAGATCATAGGACGACTGTAGCTCTGCAGGGGAGAGAGAGATCATAGGGGAGAGACTGAGCTCTGGGGAGAGAGAGATCATAGGAGACGACTGTAGCTCTGCAGGGGAGAGAGAGATCATAGGTAGAGCGACTGGGAGCTCTGCAGGGAGAGAGAGATCATAGGTACGACTGTAGCTCTGCAGGGGAGAGAGAGATCATAGGTACGACTAGCTCTGCAGGGAGAGAGAGATCATAGGTAGAGACTGTAGCTCTGCAGGGGAGAGAGATCATAGGTACGACTGTAGCTCTGCAGGGAGAGAGAGATCATAGGGGGACTGTAGCTCTGCAGGGAGAGAGAGATCATAGGAGACTGAGCCTGCAGGGGAGGAGAGAGAGCGTAGGGAGACTGAGCTCTGTAGGGAGAGAGAGAGAGAGGAAGGGAGAGAGAGCTGTGCAGAGAGAAGCATAGGGGAGGAGAGAGAGCGTAAGGGAAAAGGAAGAGGGAGAGAGCATAGGGGAGAGCATAGGGAGAGAGAGAGAGGAGAGAGCGTAGGGAGAGAGAGAGAGCGTAGGGGAGAGAGAGCTCTGCAGGGGAGAGAGAGAGAGTAGGGAGAGAGAGAGCGTAGGGAAGAGAGAGGGAGAGTAGGGAGAGAGAGAGCGTAGGGGAGAGAGAGAGAGAAAACATAGGGGAGAGAGCGTAAAGGGAGAAGAGCAGTAAAGAGAGAAAGCGTAGGGGAGAGAGAGCGTAGGGGGAGAGAGAGCCGTAGGGGGAGAGAGCGTAGGGTAGGGAGAGAGAGCGTAAAGGGAGAGAGAGCGTAGGGGGAGAGAGAGAGAGAGGGGAGAGAGAGCGTAGGGAGAGAGAGCAAGGGGAGAGAGAGAGAGAGGGGAGAGAGAGAGTAAAGAGAGAGTAGGGTAAAGGAGAGCGTAAAGGGAGAGCGTAAAGAGAGAAAGCATAGGGAGAGAGAGCATAAAGGAGAGAGAGAGAGATAGGGAGAGAAAGTAAAGGAGAGAGAGCGTAGGAGAGAGAGTAGGGAGAGAGAGCGAAGGAGGAGAGAAAGAGAGAGAGAGAGCGGAGAGAGAGAGCGTAAAGGAGAGAGAGTAGGGGAGAGAGAAAGTAAAGGAGAGAGAGAGTAAAGGGGAGAGAGTAGGGGAGAGAGAGCGAAAGGGAGAGAGAGAAAGAACGTAAAGGAAGAGAGAGCGTAAGAGAGAAAGCGTAAAGGAGAGAAGAGAGCATAGGAAAGGAAAGAGAGAAAGCGTAAAGGGGAAAGAAAACGTAAAAGGAGAGAGAGCGTAAAGGAAGAGAGCGTAAAGAGGAAGAAGAGCGTAAAGGAGAGAGAGAGCGTAAAGGGAAGAGAGAGCGTAAAGGGAGAGAGAGAATAAAGGGGGAGAAGAAAACGTAAAGAGAGAGAGCGTAAGGGAGAAGAGAGAGAAAAGAAGAGCGTAAAGAGAGAAAGCGTAAAGGAAGAAAACATAAAGGGAGAAAGAGAGCGTAAGGGGAGAGAGAAGCCGTAAAGAGAGAAGAGGGGAAGAGAGTAAAGGAGAAACGTAGGGGAAGAAAAGCGTAAAGAGAAGAGAAAGAGTAGGGGAGAGAGCGTAAAGGGGAGAGAGCGTAAAGGAGAGAGAGAAAGCGTAGGGGAGAGAGAGAAGAGAGAGTAAAGAGGGAGAGTAAAGGGGAGAGCGTAAAGGGAGAAGAGCGTAGGGGAGAAAGTTAGGGAGAGAGAAAGAGCGTAAGAGAGGGTGAGGGAGAAAGTAAAGGGAGAGAAGGAGAGTAGGGGAGAAAAGCGTAAAGGGAGAAAAGCGTAAGGGAGAGAAGAGAAGCGTAGAGAGAGAGAGAAGAGGGAGCGTAAAGGGAGAGAGAGAAGTAGAGGGAAGAGGGAGAAGAAAGGAGAAAGAAATAGGGGAAGAAAGCGTAAAGGAGAAGAGAGTAAGGGAGAGAAGAGCGTAAGAGAGAAAGAGAGCGTAAAGGAGAAGAAGAGTAAAGGGGAGAAAAGAGGGGAGAAGCGTAAAGGAAGAAGAGCGTAAAGGAGAAGAAGCGTAAAGGAGAAAGCGTAGGAAAGAAAGTAAAGGGAGAGAAGAGCCGAGGGGAGAAAGAAAGTAAAGGAGAGAGAGCGTAGGGAGAGAGAGAGTAGAGAGAGAGAGCGTAGGGGGAGAGAGAGAGCGTAAAGGAGAGAAGCGTAGGGGAAGAGAGAGCGTAAGGGAGAGAGAGCGTAAAGGGAGAGAGCGTAGGGGAGAGAGAGAGTAGGGGAGAGAGAGAGTAGGGAGAGAGAGAGCGTAGGGGAGAGAGAGCGTAGGGGAGAGAGAGCGTAAAGGGAAGAGAGAAGCGTAGAGAGAGAGAAATAGGGAGAGAGAGAGCGTAAGAGAGAGAGAAGGGAGAGAGAGAGCATAAAGAGAGAGAGCATAGGGGGAGAGACGTAAAGGAGAGAAAGCGTGAAGGGGGAGAGAGAGAGTAGCGGGAGAGAGAGAAGTAGGGAGAGAGAGAAAGCATAGGGAGAGAGAGCGTATAAAGGGAGAGAGAGTGTAGGGAGAGAGAGCATAGGGAGAGAGAGGGGAGAGCGAGAGTAGGGAAGAGAGAGAAAGCGTAGGGGAGAGAGAGAAGTAGAGAGAGAACATAGGGGAGAGAGAGAGAGCGTAGGGGGAGAGATTATGAGAGAGAGAGCGTAAAGGGGAGAGAGACATAGAGGAGAGAGAGAGCGTAAAGGAGAGAGAGTAAAAGAGAGCGTAAAGGGGAGAGAGAGCGTAAAGGGAGAGAGAGAGAAAGCGTAAAGAGAGAGCGTAAGGGAGAGAGAAAGTAAAGGAGAGAGAGCGTAAAGGGAGAGAGAGAGCGTAAAGGAGAGAGAGAGTAAGAGAGAGAGCGTAGGGGAGAGAGAGAGAGGGGAGAGAAAGCGTAGGGAGAGAAAATGTAGAGGAGAGAGAGCGTAGGGAGAGAGAGAAAACGTAGGGGAGAGAGAGCGTAAAGGGAGAGAGCGTAAAGGAGAGAAGGGAGAGAGTAAAGGGGAGAAGAGAGTAGGGGGAGAGAAAGAGTAGGGAAGAAAACATAAAGGGAGAGAAGTAGCGAGAGAGAGAGTAAAGGGGAGAGAGAGAGCGTAAAGGAGAGAAGCGTAAAGTAGAAAAGCATAAAGGAAGAGAAGCGTAAAGGGGAGAGAAGAGCGTAAAAAGAGAGAGAAAGTAGCGTAAAGAGGTAAAGAGAGAGCGTAAAGGAGAGAGAGCGTAAAGGGAGAGAGAGAGAAGCGTAAAGGAGAAGAGAGCGTAAGCATAGAAAGAGGGAGAGAAGAGTAAGAGAGAGTAGGGAGAAGAGCGTAAAGGAGAGAGAGCGTAAAGGAGAGAAACATAGGGAGAGAGAAAGTAGAGAGAAAGCGTAAAGGGGAGAGAGAGAGTAAAGGGAGAGAGAGAAGAGGGGAGAGAGAGAGGGGAGAGAGAGCGTAAAGGAGAGAGCGTAAAGGGAGAGAGAGCGTAGGGAGAGAAAGCGTAGGGGAGAGAGAGAGAAAATAGAGAGAGAAGAAAGGGAGAGAGAAAGGAAGAGAGAAGCGTAAAGGGAGAGAGCGTAAAGAGGGAGCGTAAAGGAGAGAAGAGAGCGGAGAGAGAAAGGGGAGAGAAACGTAAGGAGAGAGAGCGTAAAGGGGGAGAGGGAGCGTAGGGGGAGAGAATGAAGAGCGTGGAGAAAGCGTAAAGGAGAGAAAGCGTAGGGGAGAGAAAGCGTAAAGGAGAGCGTAAGGGGAGAGAGAAAGCGTAAAGGAGAAAAGGGGAGAGAGAGCGTAGGGGTGGAGAGAGCGTAGGGAGAGAGAGCGGGAGAGAAAGCATAAAGGGAAGGGAGAAAGGGAGAGAGAGAGCGTAAAGGAGAGAGAAGCGTAAAGGGAGAGAGAGCGTAGGGGGAGAGAGAGCATAGGGGAGAGAGCGTAAAGGAGAGAGAGAGAAACGTAAAGGAGAAGAGCGTAAAGAGAGAGAAAGCGTAGGGGGAGAGAGAGTAGCGTAGGGGGAGAAAGAGCGTAAAGGGGAGAGAGAAGAAAAGAGAGAAGCGTAAAGAGAGAGAGAAAGGGAGAGGAATAGCGGAGAGAGAGAGTAAAGGGAGAGAGAAAGTAAGAGAGAGAAAGGGAGAGAGAGCGTAAAGGGGAGAAGAGAGAGGAGAAAGCGTAAAGGGAGAGAGAGTAGCGGAGAGAAGCGGGAAGAGAGAGTAGGGGAAAGATGAGAGAAGTAGGGGAGAGAGAGAGTAGGGGAGAGAGAGAGTAGTAAAAGGGAGAGAGAGCAGTAGGGGAGAGAGAGAGTAGGGGGAGAGAGAGAGTAGGGAGAGAGAGTAAAGGGAGAGAGAGAGTATATGAGAGAGATATTAGGGGAGAGAGAGAGTAGGGAAATGAGAGAGAGATATAGGGGAGAGAGAGCGTATTATCAAGAGAGATAGGGAGAGAGAGAGTATAGAGAGAGAGCATAGGGGAGAGAGATATATTAGAGAGATTATTAGAGAGTAGGGAGAGAGAGAGTATTAGAGA